>NC_092245.1:13703403-13705903 GCF_036320965.1 Panulirus ornatus
TTCTGCCACTATTGTGATATCCAATTTACATTGCAAAGACAGCCAGATACCTGTCTGATCTAGCCTACAACGACCCACCACACACCTGTCTAATTTAGCCTACAGTGATCTGTTTATCATAGCCTGTAATAACCACCAGACACCTGTCTAACTTAGCCTGTAATGACCACCAAACACCTGTCTAACTTAGCCTGTAATGACCACCAAACAGCTGTCTAACTTAGCCTGTAACGATCACCAAACACCTGTCTAACTTAGCCTGTGATAACCACCAAACACCTGTCTAACTTAGCCTGTGATAACCGCCAAACACCTGTCTAACTTAGCCTGTAATGACCACCAAACACCTGTCTAACTTAGCTTGCAATTATCACCAAACACCTGTCTAATTAAGCCTGCAATCATCACCAAACACTTGTGTAACTAATCCTGCAAAAACGACCATAGCAAACACCCGTCTAATACTCATAACCAATTGTTTTTTAATCACTGTAGTTCTTTATAACTTAGAACAATAACTGAATGCATTTGTGTTGCGTGCCTAACCCCCTGTGTTGTCTTGTGTTGCAGGAGCCCTTGGGTCCATCCCACAGGAGTGGACCGGCACCATGACAGTGAGGAAGAAACGGAAGCCATACTCGAAGTTCCAGACGCTGGAACTGGAGAAGGAGTTCCTCTACAACGCCTACGTCTCCAAACAGAAGCGGTGGGAGTTGGCGCGGAACCTTAACCTCACAGAGCGCCAGGTCAAAATATGGTTCCAGAACCGTCGCATGAAAAATAAGAAAAATAGTCAAAGACAGGCGGCTCAAGAAGCGGCAGCAGCAGCAGCAGCGAACGGGGCTGGCGGTGGTACCCCATCTTCAGGAGGCGGTACACCAGGTCACCACCCTAACACCCCCCAGACGCCAAGCGCTATCAAACCTTGACCAGTGCAGGCAGCCTGCCCCTCCGCCTCCAGCCTACAGCCTGTCCCTCCCTTGGCCAGTCTGCCACCTGCCCCACCGCCGTTGGCCGCCGCCCATTCCGGCCTACCGACCATCTCGGCCGATATGTGGGCGTGAGGTGACCCCGATCTGGTAGGGCGACGGACGGACCTCTGCAAGTACGCCGTGACCTGCTGCGGTGTGTCGTGACCCCCTGCAGTGCTTCATAACCTGCTACTGTGTGTTATGACCTCCTGCAGTGCGTTGTGACCTCATGCAGTGTATTGTGACCCGCTGCAGCGTGTCGTGACCCCTTGCAGCGCGGGCGGGACCTGCTGCAGTGTACTGTGACCTTCTGCAATGCGGCTGTGACCTCCTGCAGTGCAGCTGTGACCTCACATAGTGCGTCTGTGGAGCTGAAAGAATGAAGGAAAAAAAATAGAACCAAATATCGAGCGGAACTCGAACTTAGCAAGAGTGTAGCGGGTAAAGCCCAAGTGATAAAGTAAGGTTGGAGGCGGAGTGATGGACAGGAACATTACTTATAAAAAAGTAACTTATAAAAAGTTAAAAAAAGGTTTAAAGAAACATTTTACGTACAAGACAGAGACTTGTTTCCAACGAATCTCCCATCTTCCCCCAATCCCCCCTTCTTCTCACCTCCCTCCCTCCTTCCCTCCCTCACTCTGAAAGACCTACTCACCCCCTTCTCCCCTCTCCTCCCACCCTTCCCCCTGCCGAGGGGGGAACAGAAACTAAGGGTGAATGGTGATTTTTTTTCTTCTTCTAGGAGGGGGTTCTCACCCCCACTCCTCTGCGTCAAGTTTTGGGCTTCAATATCCCACGTGTCTCTCCGAGGGACAGCCGCCAACATCGCCAACAACATCAACAACATCACCACCACCACCACCATCACCATCACCATCCTTCAGGTGCTACTCTGAAGGAGTGTTGTCCTGTGGTGATATCCTGCAGGACTCTTGTGGGCGACAGCAAGGATCTCTTGTGGTGGGGAGAGACATACAAGGATGTTACTATTGATGCTTCTCCTCTCCTCCTCCTCCTCCTCCTCCTCCTCCTCCTCCTCCTCCTCCTCCTCTTCTTCCTCCTCAAAACCAGCACTGTATCCCCCCAAACCGCCAATCCTTCCCCACTCCCCTTCTCTCTCTCTCTCTGTCTCTCTTTCTCCCCTCCCTCCCTCCCTCCCTCTCTCTCTCTCTCTCTCTCTCTCTCTCTCTCTCTCTCTCTCTCTCTCTCTCTCTCTCTCTCTCTCTCTCTCTCTCCCTCCCCCTCTCCTTTGTACATTACTATTTAACGTCAGGTGTAATAAATGTAAATAAAGAAATCCCATTTCGTACGCTGTAGGTAAAGTGCTTCATGTTTCATTATTCATTTTCTCAATGTCTCAGAGTCTAATGTAACATTGTTACCGCAGAAAGCCCTATTGTTCCTCTGTAACTAGAGCCCAGGGCAGCTTTACTCGTATCACATTATGTTGTTATCTATTGTTATCTTTTTTTTGTTAGAGAACGCAACGCAAAAAAAAAAAAATAATCAATGTCTCTTACACTAGA
>NC_092245.1:13710903-13780903 GCF_036320965.1 Panulirus ornatus
TCTTATATATATATATATATATATATATATATATATATATATATATATATATATATATATATATATATATATATGTATATATATATATATATATATATATATATATATATATATATATATATATATATATATATATATATATATATATACATAATTCTACATGTCAGGTCATCAGTAAATTGGATACTTACCCCACCTTCAGGGGTTATTCCTGCATAAAACCTCTACTCCTTATGTTCTGAGATGGCAAAAAAATGGAGAAAAAGAGAGAAAGAAAGAGAGAGAGAGAGAGCCATTTGGGCACTTCAGTGATGAGTCCATACACTGTGAGTCTTTATGAGTCTTTATGAGCACCTGAGAGTATGTCTCTGATGTGTCAAAGTGTGTCTCAACTCTCTTCATACACTCGTCTTTTCTCTCTTCATTACTTGACAGAAGCTAAAAGGTGGTAATTTTTTTTTTCCACACACTCTACTTCAGGAAAATGTAACTCTTCAAATCAAAAGCACCACAATCTGATATTATGTGTGATTAGACTTGAATACAAGAAAAAAAACTATTCCAAAGAAATACAATCTGCTTCAACCCAAAACTGATTGTCCAGTGTGTATCATATACATATATTTTTTTCTCCAGTGACTTAATATTTCTTTTGTGCTCTGTCCAATGTTTGCGCATGGTAAGGAAAATGAAATGATATTTACAGAAATACAAAGTGAATTTCCCCCTTCCCAACCATCCACCCCACCCCATGAAGACACCAGGAACCAGTGTATGTTGCGCAAATACTCACTCAACGGATCTTATATGTCAGTAGAACTATAAGATTAATTTCTACTTTGATTCATCTTCTTTTGTTATTTAATGAGCTCTGATATTCAAGAGACCTTGGTCCGGCTAGAACATTATAATTATCGAGTTAGCTAATAAAATGGTTTCTTGTATACTCTGCCTCTTCTATAACCTTATGTATTTGACAGTTCACTTGGAAATGTGACTTCCTTTTTTAAAATCTGAAAAGTCTATGGGTTGTAATTCATGTTATGATGTTTTGAATTCTATGTATCTACTTTTCTTGTATGCATTTGTTCAAACATACTTTTATGTATTATATATATACACACACACATGTATAGTGGATATGTATAAAGAGCTCAGTATATTGAAGTGGTCTAACGCTCTCTGGTATATATTTTTTTTTTTTTTTTTTTTCAAAAGAAGGAACAGAGAATTGGGCCAGGTGAGGGTATTCCCTCAAAGGCCCAGTCCTCTGTTCTTAACGCTACCTCGCTAATGCGGGAAATGGCGAATAGTTTGAAAGAAAGATATATATATATATATATATATATATATATATATATATATATATATATATATATATATATATATATATATATATGACCCTTCTAAATTGATCTATTGTTAATTCCTATGATGTCACACTGTGTGTAGAGTTGGTTTGGCTTCGTCTTACGTACCAAGAACATTCCTCTCTCCTATACAAAAGGGTTTTACCTTCCTGTAAATCTTTCGTGAAAGAATAACATTAATTCCACAGCGAGTAAGATTAATCAATGTTTGATTATGTTTCATAACACATACGTAATATTTAATTCCTAAGAACAATATATCAGTATAGAAATACATGTATTTGTGAACTAGAAAGATTGATACAAGTACTGTGGATACGTCTGAAAACAGACTTTGTCAATTATTTTACTTTGTTTACCATCACCATTACCAGCGCCTCCTTTATCTATCCAAGTCTATGAAATTCTAATTATGTCGTCTGTTTAATTGTACCACCCTTTATATTCTTTTATTCGCTCAAATTGTCTATTTTCATTATCAATTTAGTCAAACTTGTATAATGTACATCTGTGTTTTACAGTATGTTTATGGTAATCATATAAACCTATGTAGTTTAATTTACCAAATCAGTTAAATGTATCTCGTACGTATGACGACTCTAAATATAGCAACAGTGTTGTGTACTGGACTTTAAAATGTGTACTGGACTTTAACGACTTCATTGTGCAATATGTCGTCTGTCTAACCACTTCATCTTCAAAGCCATAAATCCCTCGTTTCACCATCATCTACACACAATAAATCTATTTATGTACGATAACCTTATATATAGATACAATTTACGTATCAATTAGACTACATTTAATCGTTATCTGCTTGTCAAAGACAGACTAAACTCACTCATTGTACGATATGAAATGAAAAATCACTAAATAATGAGAATTTCATCGTCCCATTTAAAGTGTTTAAAGTGAAATAACTTGTTTCACGGAGAGCTGATTAGTATTAAACTATTGAAACCACAAACACATATAATATCATGTTATTCAGATAATACAGACCTTGAAAGCTATTATCATAAGCTACATTTTTTGCTGTAATAAATCACTAAAGCATCGAAACTATTCTAAATACCTAATTAGGTTATTCTAGTATTAAAAAGGTACATGCATGTTTTTAACCTCCTTGGCAACTGCGTGACACCGGCTCACGGCCCTGAGCACCAGTCACCCACAGACTATAAAAGGAGTAGGATGTTGTTTTTTTTTGTGAGTGTTTAAGTGTTACTTTTGCCGCTGCTACTGCTCCTGAGGACTTCTCTTCGTCGTGTGGGAGCCGGGACATCGGACGCATGTGTAAGGTAAGTATACATATGTATGCCTGATGATGATTATGTACTAGAGTGATTTACATCTTAAATGCCGTGGAAGTT
Organism: Panulirus ornatus; assembly: GCF_036320965.1. Taxonomy (NCBI): domain Eukaryota; kingdom Metazoa; phylum Arthropoda; class Malacostraca; order Decapoda; family Palinuridae; genus Panulirus; species Panulirus ornatus. The sequence continues at coordinate 13,713,647 of NC_092245.1, forward strand.
TCGAGATCACGGAGGCAGGGTAGGTTAACGACCCTGGTCAACAAACATTTTGCCTTGTGAAAAAAGAATATATATATATATATATATATATATATATATATATATATATACATATATATATATATATATATACATATATATATATTTATACATATACATTTCTTACGTATTTTTAAACGCCGAATCCAAATATGTTTTGAGAATTTCTCTATCACCCATAGTTTTTTTTTTTTTTTTTTTTTTTAGCATACTCGCATATCATTACGTACAGTAAACATGTTCCAGTGCTCTTCGGAGCATTTGAAACGAAAACTTTAACAAACGTCTATTTTCATCATTTGTGAAGTGCAGTACTCTCTATTTTAAACCAAAAACCTTGGTAAATGAGTCACCAGGGGAATTGTTGGGACATTTAAACAGTGGCCATTCCATTGTAGCTGTTACGTCATTTCCAGGCTAGAACTCAATATTGATTGTGTTTTTGTGTATTCAAGTGTTGTGCAAGCTTGGGTCTTGCCTTCTAGCAAAAAACAACAACATTCACGTCTGTAGTTTTGCAGAGCTGAAGTTTTGACTATGTAAATTATAGAGTAATTAAATCACCCAAAGTTCGTATTATTGTAGAACTTTTTTTTTCGTAAATGCTCATCTGGGAATCTCTAAGTTTTACTTTCGACACAGTGATAAAATGTCATTATATATATATATATATATACACCAACAAAGTACATATGAACGTGTATATTCATAGATCATACAAACCTCCAATACCCAGGATCGACCCCGGGACCCCAGTGCAACAGGCGGGAGCGCTACGGCTAGGCTATAGTCGCCCCTAATAGGGGAAATGACTATTCGAGTACATGGTATTCGAATAGTCATTTCCCTATTAGGTGCGATCTTAGCCTAGCGGTAGTGCTCCCGCCTGTTGTACAGGTGTCCCGGGTTCGGTCCTGGCTGTTGGAGGTTTGTATAATATATATATATATATATATATATATATATTATATATATATATATAAGGACATTTTATCATTCGTTTAGGGTCAGAAATATATCTTAAGGATTCTTAGACATGTTTTTATACATACGAAAAAATACTTCACGAAATCCGAACGTCAGGTTAGGTAGGTGATTTAATTATTCAATAATTATAAACTTAAAACTTCAGGCTCTACAAAACAATAGACGACAAAAACTATAGTCAGGCGTATATTGTTTTCCCTGGAAGGTAAAGCCTATAGCTTGTACTGTCGAAAAACCATACGACGCGTAGTCTCGCTTGTTTTTACTAAGGTTACATGCATTTTCCCTGAGGTAAGTTTAGTTGTGTTATGTAAATTGGGCATTAAAAGTCTCCTACAGCACACAGTATGTCCAATATATGAACATAAAAGGCATTTGAACTCCTGGTGCAAGAAATGAATAAGCACTAACCGTTGTTTACATAGTTAAATGACGATCAACAATCATTTAGCCTATTTGTTAGTCATTATTTACTTCTATTTAAAGGCAGTCCTGTCGAAACCTTACTATATAACGCGTATTGTAGCTTGTTGTAAGTTAGATATAAGCTAACCCAGCTACATTAGGTAGCGTAAAGTGTTTTTTTTTTTAAACGTATGGAGTTATGGTTTTCATTTATTCCGTACAGGATGGATAGATTTATGTTCATCCTGTGATATGTCACTGACATTTTTTTATTACGATGATAATGCGTTAATTAAGTAGATCTATAATTTTAGAGAATGGTCAACTGACTCTACGAAAAGTGACTTCGCACAAGATTGATTTTGAAATTTACTCTTGAGCGAACCTTAATGACAATTTTGATGAAGAAATTGAAGACTGTGTTATATTTAATGCATTTAAGACTGTGTTATATTTAATGCATTTAAGACTGTGTTATATTTAATGCAATATATTTAAGCTGTTGAGCAAACCTTACCGGCAATTTATATGAAGATACTTAAGCGAGTGAGTGAGCCATACCTTAACCTTGATTTAAGCATTTGAGCGAATGTAGGTCATTGTCCAGACAACACGCTCAACCTGACCTTGTGAGGATATATCGACCTAGTGCTTAAAGAAAGAATTTAACGATAATGGAATTTATCGTTTATGAGATTCAGAGATTTTTTTACGACCATTGTCTTATTTTTTGTGTATTACACCCGTAGTGAATACATATGGCCGATCGAATCGTTTGATGGGGGTATTGTTGGACTACGGATTATGTGATATTGATCCGTGGATGTTTGAGTTTATGGAGTACTGTATACGTAAAGCACGTATGAGGCAACATGTGTATTATATCGGAGATGCGTTGATTATTTCTTTGGCCCGGAACGAACATCCTCGTCACCGCTTCTCATTCATTTGCCAGTGTTTGCATGCTTTCTCGACTAACTATCACCCTATTTGGCAGTTAGTGTTGGTTAAAGAGACTGATCAATTTAGATATTGGTCGTTCATGCAGTGAGATCAGTCGAAAAGATGTGATTATGTTTTTGGGTTACTTCGGAGCGCGAGGGACTGAGCCGTTATAAAAGGTCAGGCCTAACTAGGTGTTTGCTGGTGTTCGGTAGTGTTCGCGTACACGTTAAGAACAGCGCACAGAGGAAGGAAATGAACTTTTGATTTGAGAGATACTGTTTATGGGGACTAGAAGTGGCGATCGCAGCGATAGCAGTTCCAACAACAACAACAACAACAACAACTACCACGAACATACTGCAGCCACCTGTAATACCACCACCGAGGTGGTGGTAGTACAGCTGTTGTTCACAACAATAACAACAGTAACACCATCATCACCAGTACAACCACCACCACCGCAACATTAATGACGGTAATTACAAACAAACAAAAGACATGCTGTCGCCACCACTCATCACCACGACGCCAGTACAACACAAACACCATCGCCAACAGTACAACCAATACAACCCCAGTCTCCACTACTGCTACTGCAGTAACCAGCAACAGCAATCACCACCACTACCTACAACACCACAACAACCACAACAACCACAATATTCCCATAAGTAGGCAACACCATCACCAACAAACACGTGCAGACCAGATTAACGCCCCACCACCACCCTAGTCATAACACAACAGTAACACTTTGGCTACAACCATCAGCAACAACTGAGACCATGTGACCCTGTCACAGACACGTCAGTTCCCAGCACGCCAGCTCGCACCTGATGCACGAACACCCACACACACACACACACACACACACACCAGGTTATATATTATCCCAGTTATTGACACACAAACACACACACACACACACACACACACAACACACACACACACACACATTATGTAGCATCAGCTAAGGTCGGTGATTTATTGACGTGAAGGACGTGTTATGAGAGCTGACGACTTCCGGACGGCTCTCTCTCTCTCTCTCTCTCTCTCTCTCTCTCTCTCTCTCTCTCTCTCTCTCTCTCTATATATATATATATATATATATATATATATATATATATATATATAAAGTGAAGATTACTACGTCCCTGAATATTAACAAATAAACTCGTATAGCCTGACCCATGAGATGGGTGGAAGTCGAGTCATCTAGTGAGATCATCAGGAATAATTTTGCCAATATGATCTATTGATCCACTGTACCTGCGTTATGTATCACCTCCTTACACACACACACACACACACACACACACACACACACCACACACGTAAGCACCACAGACCATTCTCAAACCACACAGTGATGTATTTCGGTGAATAGCACCTGTATTTATAAAAGTTTAGGGTAAAATTTGCATTTTTTTTCGTAAAAGATTTTTTTTTTGTTGTAAATGATTTACGCAGAGTACCATCAATACACAGAATGAACATTTGTTGCCAAAGCGTAACAGAAAATGAGGAATTTTTTTGTGTGTGTGAGGTTAGTCGGTGGTGTTTTAGTTCCTGGTTTAGTTATTGCTCGTGAAATACAAGTGACCGTCATTCAGCCTGTGCCAAAATACCCAGATTACGTGAAGTACAAATAAAAGTTTATCGGTAAATTGCAGTAATCGACAGTGCCAATATATACATATGAAAACATGCCTTTTTTTTTTTTTTTTTACATTACCAGTTCACAGACCTACACCCCCTCACCCACCTTAAACATCTCAAGATTTACATACACCGTGTACAGACATGAATCGGAACGTAGCATCTGGTCAAGCTACACACACACACACACACACACACACACACACACACACACACACACACACAGGTAGGCATGAAGAATAGGCATCAGTGCATATGCTAGGCTGCACGACCTTCAGTCACCTGAAGGAAAGCAAGACTTAGTATTGCTTTGGATGAAAGGGAAAGCAATTTTGTTACGAGCGAGTGAGGCTACCATTTCACCTATTCATATATAAAAAGAAAAAGTCAGGTGAAGGAACTTTTCGTCATACATAAATACATTTCATCCCGTGTGTTTTGATTTGACTTCTTGACTTTCGTGTGATCACTGATTATATTCTCAGTGATCAAACATTACAGGGGTGAAAATCTAACGTTTCTCTCTCTCTCTCTCTCTCTCTCTCTCTCTCTCTCTCTCTCTCTCTCTCTCTCTCTGAGCAGTTTCACCCACTTCCACTCCGCTGAGGCCCTGGCCTTTGCTCGCATGCATTGCGCGCTGTCATAACGCGCATTCATGTTGGTGTAGCAGCGTCCTCTGGCTATTATACCCAGTCCCTCTTGTCCAGAGCGACGGATCCTGCTCTACCAGAAGCCAAGTAATTGGTGGCGTGTTCCCTCTTGTCTCACAGTTTCAACTGCAGGTCACCAATACAAGATCAACATTCCCAATCCTGTTGTATTGCTGTATCCAAGATCAGCATTTCCAATCCTGTTGTATTACTGTATCCAAGACCCGTATCTCCAATCCTGATGAATTTCTGTAATCTCTCTTCTCTACAAAATTATTTGGACAGCTTATACAGAGCTGTATTTTCTTATCTATGGAAAATACAGATGTATAGAGTCTTGAGGGTTTCTTATGGAGAGAAAAGATCAGAAAGCCTTTAATATTCAGGATTAATTTCTGGTGTAATCTAAGATTAAGATCCTATTCTTAATGAGCGCAACCCACAAGGTAGTCATGCAGAGCCACAAAGGGTGACGGGGGGAAAGGGGCGTCAAACAAAGGGCTGAAGGAAAGGTGTCAAACAAGGGGTGAAGGGGGAGGAATGAAAGAAAGGGGTCAAATATGGGATGAGAGGAGAAGGGGTGAAATGATTAAACAAGGGAATGAACGTGGCAAGGTGAAACAAAGGGATCAAAACAAGGGGCGAACGTGTTAGGGGTGAAACAAAGGGTTATGAAAGAAATGGGTAAATCAAGGGTGTGAAGGGAGAAGGGGTGAGAGTGGTTAAAAAAAAAAAAAGCCTTTTTAGGGATATTGGTCGATGAAACATATTATCTTAAACGTTGTCTACAGCGTGATACATATTTGTCTACTGGGTGAAACATATTTTCGTAAACGTTTTATAAATGAAACGTGATCTATTAAACGCTTTTACACTATGAATCAGGATTTCTTAAAAACGTTTTCTTATTGCATAAAGCATACTTCCTGAAACGTTTTCTACGACATGGAATGTTTCCTTTAACGGGTACTGCGACCTGAATCATGCTATTCCTTAATCTTTAACGTGTTTCCTTAAACGTTTTCCACAACTTGAAACACGTTTTCTCAAACGGCTTCTTCACCCTAATAAGTGCTTCTTTAGATGTTTCCCATAGCTTGAAACTGGTTTCCTGTTGCTTCTTTTTGAGGCTGTAAACGTTTCCTACATGCTAAAACGTGTTTACTTCAGCGTTTTCTTTGATCAGAAACGTTTCCATGACCACATGCAACATACCTACCCTCCCCCCCCCCCAAAAAAAAAAAAGCCAAATTATGGAGTGTACCTACGGAGGCCTGGAGGCTGCTGCATCAAACTGATTGATCTGAGAGATTATGTCGTAAAGAATCCGTGAAATAAAGTGATGCAGGAATAGCTGCTATAGTTAGACATTTCTGGGGTTCAGGGGCCTGCACCTCACATTTTTGGGGGCAACACCCCCATATTCTTGGGGTACACAGGACTTCATATTCCTGGGGGGCCAACATCCTATATTTCGGAAAGCAGCACTCCACATTCCTTGGGGGCACTACCTCACATTTCTGGAGGGCTAGGACCCCAAATTCCGTGGGGGTCCAGCGTCACATATTACTAAAGGCAGCACCACACATCCCTGGGGAGCAGTAGCTCACATGTTTAGAGGGGAAGCACCACACCCAACTGAAGGCAAAACCCCACAGCTTTGTGGGAGGCCAATGCCCCCACTTTCAGTGGGGTTAGCACCCCACTTTTGTGGGGGCGGCACAGCACATTCCTGGAGGTAGCTGTGCACATTCATATAGGAAGGGGGTAGAACCCCTCCTTATTACATGGGGCCCGATTCCCTCTCGGTACCACATTATGGGTCAGTCCTCCCACCCCGCTCCATCAGGGGACCAGTCCCTCCCACCGCAGTCCCCCCCACCACGCCGCTTCATGGGGCCAGCGCCCCCTCCTCGTTTTATCATCGGCCAACCCCTCATCTCCCAGCACATCCTGGGACAAGCTCCTCCAACTCCCTCCTCCCCCTGCTTCATCCTCAAGGGCGCCATCCCCAGGGAAGCACCTCCAGCTGCACTAGAAGACCCTGACTTCCCCCCATTTCCTCCCCCGCTTTATCCTTAACTCCAACGACGAACCACAGCGTCACCCCATGCTATGTCTACGGAGTCATAACCCCTCCCTACCTCCTTCTATATCTACGGAGGCATGAACCCTTCCCTACCCCCTGCTATATCGACGGAGGCATAAACCCCTCCCCTACCTCCTTCTATACCTACGGAGGCATGAACCCTTCCCTACCCCCTGCTATATCTACGGAGGCATGAACCCTTCCTTACCCCATGCTATATCTACGGAGGCATAAACCCCCTACCCCCTGCTCTATCTACGGAGGCATAACCCATCCCCTACCCCATGCTATATCTACGGAGGCATAAACCCCCGACCCCGCACTATATCTACGGAGGCATAAACACCCCCCTACCCCCTAGTATATCTACGGAGGCATAAACCCACCCCTCCCAACCCCTTGCTCTATCTCCGGAGGCGTGAACAACCCTGCCTACCCCCAGGTATGTCAAGGGAGGCATAAAACCCCCCCCCACTATAATTTCTGGGGGGTAGCTTCCTCCCACCGTAAATATCATACCCCTTCCCAAATCGTTGAAGTCATTATTGGAAAGAAAAGGGACAGATGGAAAACCCAGTTCTGACTCGTATCGTTGCAATTGATGCTTTTATGTGTAGAGCAAAATGGATTTCCACATCATAGATTACCAGTCTCACTCATATTTTTTTTCTTCACCTTCATAATTCGTAGATACTTTCCCTCGTCTCTTCTTTTCTCCCCTTCCATAATCCTCTCTCTTATTTCAATTAAGGCCCGTCCTTGCTGTGGACTTTGGTCCGGGGGCTGGAGCCTCCAACGTAAAAACTAATCCTACCCACGAATGCAAGCAAGATTGGCCAGCGGCAACTCACGATGAGCTAATCACTTGCCCAATGAATCCCAATCGTGAAAATTATATTCTCATGTTTGTTTCACACTAAAAGAGAACCCGACCTGAATGTACGTTTATTACGCCTGAAATTTTAACGCCACACACATTGGCGACTGAATTTCAGGATTACAGGAATATTTGGGGTCATAGGAACTTATTATGTTACATAATGACATTGACTCCTGAGAATAGATGGTGCATTTGTTCATTTCGTGTGGTAAATCTTTCTGAATGAATCGCTTCCTTTAAAGCAAATTGTCAACTCGGGTAGCTAGGCGATGATTTGTTTAAACAAATATATTTGTCGTTTAAACGAACTGTGAGTAATCAGATTTTCTTCAGAAAACGTCGAATTTATGATGATAATTATGACAATATCAACTAGGAAAAGTAATAAAATGATCATATTTCATTTAATATTAACTAAGAAAAGTAATAAAATCATACTTCATTTAATATTAACTAAGAAAAGTAATAAAATGATCATACTTCATTTAATATTAACTAAGAAAAGTAATAGAATAATCATACTTCATTTAATATTAACTAAGAAAAGTAATAGAATAATCATACTTCATTTAATATTAACTAAGAAAAGTAATAAAATAATCATACTTCATTTACTATTAACTAAGAAAAGTAATAAAATAATCATACTTCATTTAATATTAACTGAGAAAAGTAATAAAATTATCATACTTCATTTGCTCATTATGATGACGTCTGTGATAGTGAGAATGGGATGTCGTGACGTGCAATTACCTTAATTCACGAATATTTTAACGTTATTAATAAATTTTTTGGTACGTCATGCCCACGTCAGTAATCATTCCTTTAAAAGATGATGATGATGATAGTAGTAATGATAACAGTCACTGTATGTTTTCGTTTATGCAACTCGAATCTTGTTAAAGAAAATGGTACGTGACGTCACACTCCCTGGCTTCCTTTAAAAGGCTTCGATAGCGAGATCCGTCGTCGCTGCTGGTTCATGACGATCCCGGACTCCATAAACGGCTGGTTCGCGATGCTTTGGTTCGCTGTAGACAGGTTCATGACGTGATGGTTCCTTGACCTGCATATTGGCTGACTGTAGTGGTTCTCTCTGTAGACTGGTTTGTGACGGCACTGGTTCACAGTTCGCTGGTTCAGGGACGATTGGAGCGATCTTGAGCTGACCGGTTCATGACGCATTTCCTCACAGTTGACCGGTTCATGACGCATTTACCTCACAGTTGACTGGTTAATGACGCATATACCTCACAGTTGACCGGTTCATGACGCATTTACCTCACAGTTGACCGGTTCATGACGCATTTCCTCACAGTTGACCGGTTCATGACGCATTACCTCACAGTTGACTGGTTCATGACGCATTTCCTCACAGTTGACCGGTTCATGACGCATTTCCTTAGTTGACCGGTTCATGACTTATTTACCTCACAGTTGACCGGTTCATGACGCAGTACCTCAGTTGGCTGGTTCATGACGCATTTACCTCACAGTTGGCTGGTTCATGACGCATTTACTCAGTTGACCGGTTCATGACGCATTTACCTCACAGTTGATTGGTTCATGACGCCTTTTACCTCACAGTTGACTGGTTCATGACCCACTGGTTCTCACTGTTGATTGGTCCATGGCAAAGGGGTTCACTGCGTACTTGTTTTTGATCGATATCTTTAGAAAATGATTTACAGAGACCGCATTAAACGCCTCAGCGATTAATTGTTGATAACAATTAGAAGTAAACAAGATATTTATATGAATTAAGATAACACCTCTGCAATTGGTTGTTGATAACAATTAAAAGTGAACAAGATATTTACATGAATTAAAATAACACCTCTGCAATTAGTTGTTGATGACAATTAGAAGTAAACAAGATATTTACCTGAATTAAAGTTATAGAGAGTATAATGATGATGGTAACAAGACCTTTAAACAGCCCAGCGATATTTGTAATTACCGTGCTATGTCCATGATAAGAATGAATATTATATACAGTAAAACGTACAAGGATAAGTATGGAAAATAAAGTGCAGTAAGAAGGCGTTTTGTGAACGGTAGAGGCAGTTACAGGGAACACGAGAGTCGGGGAAGTTTACAATTACAAGATACGTAATTAGTCAGAATGGGAATTTTTCATGAAAAAGTTTCTTTTATGATATTAAGATGTGGTAAAGCCTCCTGGTGACCCTCCTAGACTTCTTGGATGCTGCCTTCCCTCCGCTACCCTCCCGTCCTTCCCTCCGCTACCCTCCCGTACGTTCTACATCGTAGGTTCGTGAGTAGGTACTGTAAGGTAGGTAATCGTAGGTACGTACTCCAAGGCAGACCCTGTCAGGTTATCATAGATGTATTCTTTGTAGAGTGCTGGTCAGCCAGCAAGCGCCACCCACACGTCCCCCCATCGCATATGCAAACCTTAATGCTCCCACGTCATACGCAGCGTACACACCTAAATACTCCCACGCCATGCGCAATATGCACACGCATACATGCTCCCATACACTCGGTCACACACACAAATACACTCGACCTGTGCCAATAATGGCACCTCGAGAACACACACCCACACACACACACACACACACACACACACGATGAGGGAGACTTTCTTTCTGATCTCCCACTTCAGATAATCTCTTCCTCCTTCATGAATACCCACGCCCATCCCTCCCTCCCTCTGGGGGCGAGGAAGTCAGTCAGTGTGCAGCGTCGGGTGTCATCTCCACAAGGGCAGGTCAGTCCATATCAGAATGCTCCTCACCTGAGAGAGAGCCAAGACCCCGTGAGCCTCTCCTGTGATTGGCGTGGCCACGGGAGGGGCTTTTAGTAGGTTTTTATGCCTGGCTGTTGATGGATATCCGGCCAATAGTGGAGGTCGTGGCGTCGTCTCCCTCTCTCCCCCAGCATCGTCGCGCCCGAGAGAGAGAGAGAGAGAGAGAGAGAGAGAGAGAGAGAGAGAGAGAGAGAGAGAGAGGAGAGAGAGACACTCGTCTCTTTAATTGCATGTTCCGCGAGTAGTTGACGTGCCTCCCGTAGTGGCAGACGGACATTTTGTGATGCCTTTAAGGGGGGCGCTTTACGCCGCCCCCCGCCGTCCCCACTTGATCGGGAAACCCCCTGGTTACGTTTACGCTCGGCGTATGATACGACGTAGGGGTCGCTTGCTTTCTACCACGCGTTGTAAAATGGAAGTGCCGGGTCTTAGTGTCGCAAATGGGCTCGTTCTGTCCACGTCGTATCCGTCTGTGTACGTAGCAAAATGCCATTAGCAGTGCCTCTTAGTATTTGCCTCACCTGTGTCCAAATGATCTGGATAATATATATGTCTATATATACATTATATATATATATATATATATATATATATATATATATATATATATATATATATATATATATATATATATATATTTTTTTTTCTTTCTTTCTTTCATACTATTCGCCTATTTCCCGCGATAGCGAAGGTAGCGTTAAGAACAGAGGACTGGGCCTTTGAGGGAATATCCTCACCTGGCCCTCTTCTCTGTTCCTTCTTTTGGAAAATTAAAAAAAAAAAAAAAAAAAAAAAAAAAAAACGAGAGGGGAGGATTTCCAGCCCCCCGCTCCCATATATATATATATATATATATATATATATATATATATATATATATATATATATATTTTTTTTTTTTCTTAAACTATTCGCCATTTCCCACGTTAGCAAGGTAGCGCTAAGAACAGAGGACTGGGCCTTTTTTGGAATATCCTCACCTGGCCCCCTCTGTTCCCTCTTTTGGAAAATTTATAAAAAAAAATGAGAGGGGAGGATTTCCAGCCCCCCCGCTCCCTCCCCTTTTAGTCGCCCCCCACGACACGCAGGGAACACGTGGGAAGCACTCTTAATCCCCCATCCCCAGGGATAATATATATATATATATATATACAGGGGACAGGGGAGAAAGAACACCTCCCACGCATTCCCCACGTGTCGCAGAAGGCGACTAAAGGGGACAGGAGTGGGGGCTGGAAACCCTCCCCTCCTTGTATTTTAACTTTCCAAAATGGGAAACAGAAGAAGGAGTCACGCGGGGAGTGCTCATCCTCCTCGAAGGCTCAGACTGGGGTGTCTAAATGTGTGTGGATGTAACCAAGATGAGAAAAAAGGAGAGATAGGTAGTATGTTTGAGGAAAGGAACCTGGATGTTTTGGCTCTGAGTGAACAAAGCTCAAGGGTAAAGGGGAAGAGTGGTTTGAGAATGTCTTGGGAGTAAAGTCAGGGGTTAGTGAGAGGACAAGAGCAAGGGAAGGAGTAGCACTACTCCTGAAACAGGAGTGGTGGGAGTATGTGATAAGAGTGTAAGAAAATAAACTCTACACTGATATGGGTAAAACTGAAAGTTGGTGGAGAGAGATGGGTAATTATTGGTGCATATGCACCTGGGCATGAGAAGAAAGATCATGAGCGGCAAGTGTTTTGGGAGCAGCTGAATGAGTGTGTTAGTAGTTTTGATGCATGAGACCGGGTTATATATATATATATTTTACGTTTTGTGTGAATTTACTTATAGAAGGTCGCCAAATGATCTTAAGGGTTATATATTTTTTTCTTGTGCAAATTTATTTATAGAGGGCTGACGATTGAGAGGAAATGTATTTTTACTTCGTCGCTGAAGTCTTTGATGTGTGAAGACCTGATTATAATAATCAAAGGATTATGAAGGGATTATAAATGACTGATCACTGAGAGACTTTAAGACGATTAATGAAGACAAATTATATCGGTTGCAGGTGGTTTTACTTTGACAGATTTTTTTTTATTTTTTTGTATTTTGCTGGAACTTATTTACATGTTCGGTTTATTAAACGAATGGCCGTAAAATGACTGAAATCAAGGCAGGTAACTTCAGTCTAGGTGCATCTTGTTTTGAAAGACCTGATGCTCATTTGAGCTTATGAAATTTGTCCTTTTTTCCGGTTATCTTCTAAGTCATTTTTTTAAGGTGGGATGTGTGTGTGTGTGTGTGTGTGTGTGGTGTTAAGGTGCCATTATGGGCACAGGTCGGGTGTATTTGTGTGTGTGACTGAGTGTATGGGAGCATGTATGTTTGTATATTGCGTATGACGTGGGAGCATGTAGGTGTGTACGCTGCGTATGACGTGGGAGCATTAAGGTTTGCATGTTGCGTATGACGTCGATGGAGGATGATACCTTTTACCACACTATTTCGTTGTTGTTGGTTGGTCGAATGCTTATGGCCTCCATCTTTGGCAGAAGAACGGAAGGGGAACAAAAGAAACATTCGAAATTAATCGTACTCTGTTTATTTTCTTCGTGTGTGTTGTAGTCATGGCTGCACTTGGGTGAATGGTTGAATAGCTATTTCGTTTTATCTTTTTAGTATTCATAGTATCTTGATGACAGACTTAGCAGCAATGCCCGAGTGGTAGATGAAGTACAGTTTGTCTTTGGGTCGAGTAGTGTATTTGTTAAAACATTGAATCGTGATTGAATGTTACGAGTTGAAAGGCGGTTTCCTTTTTATTCATTTGCGAAAGTGTATCTCTTTAATCATCGTTTCAGCAGCAGTGTAGGATTGTTTGCGTTACCGGACTCTGCCTGCTGGTTGTTATGCCGCGGGTCAAAAGGCCTCCTCCATCGAGGCCGTATGATTGGAGTACAGTCTCATCGAAGATCTTGTCTCTCCACAGGGGTGCATCTTTCCCATGCTACTGAGTGTAGCGCAGTCCTGAACCTGCAGGAACCCCCGGAAAAGGGAATAATAATAGTGATGATGATGATGATAATAATAATAATAATGATGATAATAATAATAATAATAATAGTAATAATAATAATAATAATAATAATAATAATGATAATCCTATTCATGATGATAATATTAATAATGCTAATGATAATCATAATAATCATGGCAATGATGATAATGATGATTTTGATAACAGTAGTAGTAATGACTCTTGTACTGTTTCTGGCAGTAAGTTTATATTAAGGAAAATGAATGAATGAGAAATGTAGAGCAATGATCAGATAGTGGGCCAAGCTCAAGCGACCTGTCTCTGTTGATTATCAAATGGATAAATTGTTCATGGGAGGATGGGCCTTCGTTCGGCTCCTCCTAGACAGACTGCGCTCACTGCCAGCATCCCATCTCGTGCACTTCTTCATTCCTTACACAAATCAGCCTGCCTCGCCACACATCATTCTCAAGACATTTCCAGCACGTCCATCCTCTTCCTTTACGTTGCGTTCAAAGTCCTTGGCAAGACTTGCATCATTGCAACACCGTCGGGATCTCTAGAACCTTCACACAAAGTCATCTGTACCCTTACAGACACTGAACTCTCCCCCCCACACACTCCTCCGTGCATTCGTGACATCATTCTCCTTTTCTCTCCCGTGACTCACGTCAGAACCCGTGGTTCTTTCTGTTCCCACTTTCAGTGACTTCCCTTCCGCTAGGGGCCATCCCTCTTCTCTTTCTCACCTCGAGCAGTTTCGTGAGAAAACTCGCCGGAAAAAAATAACCCCAAGGAAATCCAAGCTTTTTGAGTGTATTCAAAGCACTCCCCAAGGATCTAAACAGTTAAAGAGAACAGGATGATTTGTAGCTCGAACTAGACCTCAATCCAACTGAGGAACGTAGAACTGTCGACCTGAGGAACATGGAACGATTGAAAATATCGAGGAAGATGACTAAACACTCTACCTAAAGCTAGGTACTTCTCAGGTCCATTACTGCAAAGCTCAGAAGTATCATCAAGCCATAATATATATATATATATATATATATATATATATATATATATATATATATATATATATATATATATATATATAATGTGTGTTTGCGTCGCATGAAAATATATTTTAATGTCTTATCACTGTTTTTTTTGAACGTTCCGTTTCCGGGGATATGATGGGCGAAGAACACTTGAGGGATATACCAAGTAAGACTTGGGACTTTGTGACGATTTCACCGAAAAAGAGCAGCAGCACACGTCCACACTCACGCACCCAGGCCAACACTTGTACGAAACAGGATCAAAACACACACCATTAAACAACAGTCCACAGGAAGGGAAACTTACCTAACGTAAGTGTAGTGCTTGTGAAATAAACCCCCCCAGTTTTCGTGTATGTCTACATACCGGCTACATGTAAGCGAAGGATGTAAAGGGCAAGAAGAGTATAGCAAAGGGACATAGAGATACATTGAAATACGGTCCTTATATGTGTATATGCACACTTCACCTGAATGTCTAGGGGAAAACCATATATGTATATTTATATGTATTACACACTCGAGGGAAGTGAAAAGCGAAGAGGACCTCGTTAGATTACAGGGGGAACAATACAAATTTCAGTGATGTAACTAATGAAATTCAGGAGCACATATTATGAGGATAGGACACAGACTGAAAAGTAGATAGGCGTAATGGCAGATAGACAGACTCACACATATACACATAGATACACTCGGTAACGTGAACACTTTTCTCGGTCGATTTCTTAACGTCGTATTCCTATATGGAATAACGAAGGCTCACATGATGCACTGACGAAATTTCTTTGAAGCTGATGGACTATGAACTCGAAACAAATACTTTACAAACACAGAAGAGCATAGATATCGACGACTTGGTATTTCACAGATAGCAAGATGATTTATCTATTTATCCACACAGATGACTTTATTTAGTCCTTCCTCTCCTCAAGCGAGACACTTCATGATCTGGAAATGTTCCACTCTTGTCTGGCTAACAAGAAAATAGCTTCACTACTGATGTTGTTGAAGAGACACTCGACAGACGGGCGTAGCAGTAGCCGGTCGCTGTGTGGATACATAGTGTCGATGTATATACATACCAGGTGTGTATACATAAGTGCCTTAGTGTATATACTTCCTGACACGTATCAGGAGCCCTTCCCTCCATGGACCGGCTCACTGCGTCCCCACACTGACCCCCCGAGCGTCGAGCAAGGGAACCACTTCAAAACTGGGAGTTGCGACCCAATTGTCTGGATTCATATACCATAGTCCGGTTGAGAGAGGGAGAGGGGGAGAGAGAGAGAGACACACAGAGAGAGATATGAGAGTGGATTCTCGGAAGCCCAGAGATGGACTGTTCCGCGATGTAAAAACAGCATTTTTCCCCAAAATCAGATTCGTACGAGCGAGCAAATGGTGACCAATTAGATATCTATCGGCCGACGATCATTGTGCTTAATGAATATAATGCTATCGTTACGCCGGCCTTCCCACCCTCAATTCTGGGCAGTCTCGTCGCATTGCGGAAGGCCGAGGTCTCCGTGCAAGCCAGGTGGAAATTCCGACCGTGTGGCATGGGGAGTCGGCGTTGCATATAGACCATGAACGGCGTTGACATCGTGGGTGATTCTGCCTTCTGATGGTTCGTATTGGTGCTTACGCCTCGGGACGAGCGAGAGGAGATGGCATATGAGCGGAGGCAGGTAACGAACCCTTGCGCCCGTGTTAGCCACCGGGAATGGAGGCATAGCGGAGATAAAACTTGGCAGTGGGGGGTGGGAGAGGACTGGAGGTCGAAGAGGAGTAAAGACGCGACTATAAACCGGAATATCCGTGGTTGGGGCAAGCGATGGATGACGGGCATTGGTGGACGGGCGACTTGGCGAGCGGGGTTTTATAAGCCCAGGGCTGAGGGAGGCCCGAGATGATGGGTATAACCTGAGGTGTATGATCCTATGCTAAAGTCATGGTGAGGGGGAAACGACGGTGACGAGGCTTCGGTGCGCTGCAGGTGGAAAAAGGGATTACAGTGTGTGTTGTGTGTGTGTGTGTGTGTGTGTGTGTGTGTGTCTGTGTAGGGAGAGGGGGTTTTACACTCGGTGAGACCCCCCCTTCTCGTGAATGCTCTCAACTATCGTACAGCTTTTTTAAACTAATGTAATATGCTGCCCCCCATTCACTCGGTTTATTCCATTTCAGCCCCTAAATGTACACTGTAAAAGTACCTTTTATTTTTTCCCCCCCATATTTTCTAACAAATTACTTGGTTCCTCATGTCATGTCTCAAGTCGTTCTATCCTTAAAGAACACTCCACTGTGAACGTCATAGAAATGTTTAAAGACTTGAAAGGTTGTTCTTGGGTCACCCCTCATATCGTCTTTCTTGATGGGCAAATTTAACGCCTCAGGCCTCTTGCAATAACTCGACTCCCTAATGTACCTCTTCGTGTGTATCTTGCAATGGTGTCCCTGTCACTGTTATATCACGAGTGGGGTATTTCAAGCTGTTTCCTCAGGTGGATCTCGTAAGCAGGTCAATATAGCTATGTGTTGGCTTGCACTGTTTATAGATATAGCGAAAAAAATTTCGTTGCGAGGTCCATATATATATATACCTCGCAAACGCGGGAGACAGCGACAAAGTATAATAATAATAATATAATATATATATATATATTTATATATATATACCCGAGTTTTTCTTTTCATGGCTCACAAATGTACAAGTTGTTATGCATCTGTCATTACTGGCTGTTTCTTATCTGTGAGTCGTGTTTATTTGTAAACATATTCGTTTTTGTGACGATGATGCAGCTTCGTCGATGTTGATTTCTGGTTCGCGATGTAACCACATGCAATAGCACCCTTTTGTGTGTGTGTGTGTGTGTGTATATATATATATATATATATATATATATATATATATATATATATGAAAGGATACGTGTTTGGTGAATGTCAAACATCACAAACCGTAGCATCTCTCCGTCACCTGGCCTAGCGTCAAGACATCAAATTCACTGGAGAATTTCCCTGAAATACGACCATGAAGTACTTCAGGACGAGTATTGTCCTTCCCTTGCATGAGCTATGTATGTGTGGAACATGGTTTTCCCCCCGGGGTAGAAGTGTAACATCTAAATTTTGAAGGTCATTTTGATAGAAACTAGCAATGCAAGAAGCATTTGGTTATCAAAACAGCTGCTTGAATGGTTGTAAAGTTAGCAAGACTGATTTTGAGAACGATCGAAAGGCGTGGAGATGTATTGTTACGAGTTCGTAAATGCACAGCTGTAAATCTTTTATGTAAATTGAGCCTAGACTGTAAAATGATATGTAAATTCACAGGTCCTTACATAAGTCCGGTGAAACTTTAAAAGAGAGGCTGCCTACGTCTTTGAATATTATCATTGTGGCCGAAAGAGCATTGGCTGAGTGCAGGTTCTCCCGTTGTAAGAGCAGTTTTCAAAGTCCACGAAGTCGATGATGGATTCCCCACATCACGTTAATCGACCGTAGCCCGTAGTGTTGATAGTGTTGAACTCCCTGTCGATTACAGCAGCCATTTAGCATCGACGGGAGCGAACTTCTCGTCGACTAGCGTAAAAGGTGTCGACTGCATCGAACTCCTTGTAGACTACAGCAGTCTCTACAGTCGACTACAATAGCCTATTGCATCGACAGTAACGAACTTCTTGGCGACAGGGTCGAACTTCCTTGTCGACTGCGACCATTTTAAGAAGCGTCGTTCATATATCAATAACACTTATCTTGCACTGTCGGTAGAACTCTTATTCTTACGATGAATCAATGTATGAACAACCATGTCGACTGGTGATGATAGAGACGCGAATTGGTTAGATGCTACGGCAAGGAAGTGGTCATTGACAGAGGTGTTTTATCCTCAGATTTGCCGCCGAAAAATGAACAATTGATGGATGTTCTTCAGCTTAAAAAGAGCCGATAAGAGAACGAATTAATTGCTAAAAGACCGTTTGAATGATTATTGATCAATGGATAACTTAAGTATCATTCGTAGATATTTTAGAACATCGAAGTATTCATCTCTGAGGAGCCTCCGTAAATGAGACTACTACCATATCTCACAACGCTCTCTGAGCTTCCTATTCGAAAATACGTATCTTAGAACATCACTAAAATCATCCTCTACGAGCTCAGTGCCACGGACACCCCATTTCAGGTCAGTTAATAGGGGAAGAAATTGAGGGAGAACGAAAATTACGGTCCGGCGTCTTCTCGGCTCTGGTCGCCTGGGATCGTCCCCGCCATCTTTCCTCAGCCCGAGGGGCACAGTACCCCCCTCCGGGCGGCCATTTTGTCCCGCCGAGGTATTGATTACACCCGGCGTGCGCGAGAGAGAGAGGCCGCTCTCCCAGGGTGACGCACCCAGTGCTGGGGAGAGAGAGAGAGAGAGAGAGAGAGAGAGAGAGAGAGAGAGAGAGAGAGAGAGAGAGAGAGAGAGAGAGAGTAGTAGATGTAGGAGGGAAGTGATAGATAGGAAGGTAAAGGAACAAGAGATTGGGGGCGGATAGATGGATGAGGAAGATGAGAGGAGTAGAGGGAAGGAAAGAGGATAGGGAAATAAGAGGCGAGGAAGAAGGTGCACATAAGGGAAAGAGAATAAACGATTAAGTTAAAAGGGAAAGGCGGAAGGTGTTGACACTAACGGAAGGGCTTCCAAGGGTTAGGCATGGGAGAGGAGGCACAGGAAGATGGAAAAGTGAGGTTGGTTCCATTACGGTGAACATATTGGAGTTAGATAGACGTGAGAGGGGCTACGTGAATCATGAGGACAGAAGGGAAAGGTAGGGAGTAGATGGAAAAGGTACAGAGAGACAGGATGACGTAAAGGAAAGCGAAAAGGGATAAAAAGTGGGCGGGAGAGGATGGAAGAGGGCAGAGAAAGGTAAAAGGAAGGGTAGAAGTAGATAAAGATAAAGGTAGAATGAGCTTAGGTAAAAAGAGGCAAGAGATAATTCCATTTTCCTGATTGTAATTTGGAATGTGAAGTTGGTGTCGCTGTTATTACGGTGGAGAATTTGTTGCGTGGACCAGATTTTCACATTTGGAAAGCAAAAAGACTTTTATTTAAGTCGCGTTGTTAAGTAGTTGTTCTCTAGCCTCCCACCACTCGTTACTTTAGGGAGACTGAAGTCTGTTTTCAACACGATACCCAATATGAAGTCACATTACATCAACGCTTTATATTTTGCTTCCCACTCCACATTCTTTTAAGATTTTCTACTCGTGTTGTTACTTTTGAATGGATACACGAAAGCGCAGGAATTCATAAATGGGCAATTAGTACATACCGCACATTCGTACGTGTGTTCGTGTGCAAATCATGTTAAGTCTTTGCGGTAAGGTATAGTGATCTGAGAGAGGTAAAGTCTAATGTCATCCACTTCAACAACACACAACACAGTCCATAGTTATACCGGCCACTCAGCACGTACTTAACACTCTAATATAAACGCTTACAGAATTACATATGCAATACTTCACTGTAAGTGCTTGTAGAAATACAGCGGTGTAACACCCCGCTTTACATGCTTGCCGAGATATTTACGTAACGACTTTGAATACTTTTGGAAATACTCGTGTAACACTCCACCACATACATGGTCTTGCAAATACATATTTAACACTCCCAAAATTTGTCGCGCTTGCTTCATTACATTCGCAGAGGTCTGTATTAACTTACAGAAATGCACATGTAACACTCCCCTATATACGTGCTTTTGGAAATATGTTTAACACTTCACTGTAAATGCTTTTGGAAACACGTGTGTAACACTCCACTACATATGCGTGCAGGAACTAGAACCTCCCTCGATTTCGATTCTGGATCCTATGTGAACGGGAATGCGACGACCTGGCCACCAGCACAACACCTCTTGGACTGCCTCTCCTGCAGGAAGTACACCTTGTTATGTACATAACTCCAGAGAGAGAGAGAGAGAGAGAGAGAGAGAGAGAGAGAGTGCGCGCGACAACATCTTAACTACGCTATGTAGCTATACATATAAAAAAAGGAGTACGAGGATGTAGTCTACTTGGCGCTAATTTTTCTCTTTTTTTGTCTAGACATCCGAACCAAGAGCTGGCTGAGGAGTTTGAAAACTTTGCCCTAAACGATCGGGCTTGGTAGTTTCTCACAGTAATGATAAAGAAAGGAAAAAAAAAATATAGAAGGTAATCCTCCTTCATTAGGCCATAAAGCCGGCCTGCAAAACATTGCAGTTCAGTCATTCGTACAGGACGGTAAAAGAGCGATGCGAGGTGGGGTTCGAACCGCTGCAGTGCAGTAAAAAGATTGCAGCAATGCAGAAGGGTCTTGCGACCAGGGCTAATGCACCTTCGAGGAGGAGGGAGACGGAGGGAGAGGGAGGTTCTTAAAGAAGACGAAGAATGAAGGTTTATGACAGTGTTTGTGAAGACTTGTAAACCAGTAATGCAGGGGAAGGACTCTAACAGCAAGATGTTTGGGGGGTTGGTGAGACTCTAGGATGCAGCTGTGGTGAAGCTGTGGTTGTGGTTTGAGTTGCGGTACACTACAGCTTAAGAAGGTCAAGCGTGAAAAGCACTGCAGTTATGGTTTGTGTGTGTGTGTGTGTGTGTGTGTGTGTGTGTGTGTGTGTGTGTGTGTGTGTGTGTGTGTTCCGACGCTCTCAGATTCATTCGTGTATAATTATCCGTATGTGTGCGTCCTCTTGTGAGTGTATACATGCTATAGATATGCATCAGCGTACTCAAGAGGGGAAATTCTCGTACTAGTAGAATTCGACAATTACTAGATACAGAGGAAAACCATCTAAGAAGTGCATAGGTTCGAATCCTGGGAGTGGCAAGTCGGTCCACAGTCAATCTAGCAGCTCATTCTTCCTTTAGCGGTTAGATGATGAGCTTCAGTTACCCATACCGTCTCAACAGAAAAAAAAATATATATATATATATATATATATATATATATATATATATATATATATATATATATATATATATATATATATATATGTAGAGGACAGCGCCAGACGTGGCACCAGAGACAATGGACTGCTCGCATCTCGAAGAGTAAGAAGAAACAACCGCTTGGGAGACGAAGATTGCGGTGGAAAGATGGCATCATTGTTATCGTAATGAGTGATGGACTTATCTTGGAAAAAGAAGATATCTTGGGGAAGGGTTCTTCAAGCGGTTCTCGCTCATGAACAACGAAAGATGTAACATATATCACATCTTGGGGAAGGATTCTTTAAGCGGTTCTCGCTCATCACGAACAACGGAAGATGTAACATACATCAAAGATTCGAATATATACTTTTATTGAAAGTATTTCATCTGTGTGACTTGTGTGTGTTTGATATTCAGCAAATGTAATTGATTATCCAGACAGACCCTTGTTCAGATTTGGGTCAACAACACCCGAAGACGTAGGAAGCCAAGTCAGATGGACGTGGATACGAAACGCGTCGTAACTTGGACACGAATTTTCGAGTTTCGTCATCACTCATCGGGCTGTTTTGATCACCAGACGACAACTACCATTAAATCCCAGCCAGACTGCAGCAATGAACAAGCAGTTTTATTTATTAATGCTTTAAGCCGCTGGTCTTCATTCTTGTACCCCTCGCCCAATGGAGTTTTTTTTTCGTCTTGTGTACAGCAGTGGATAAGATGCTACAATCACCCTCTATAGCAGCCTGTATGGGTGCGTCTGTTTCTTAAGTTAACGATTTTTTTTTTTTAAGATTAATTTTTCTGTTAAGTTTTAAGCTATTCCTTAGGTTCAAAACATCCTCTAATGAGAAAGGTTTATATGAAGTAATTATACTTTGAAGTAATAGATTTACTTTGATCTGATCTGGCTGTTAGAATTTTTCTTTTGTATAAACACACACACACACACACACACACACACACACACACACACACACACACACACACACACACACACACACACATTTCTTCTGACTCTTGATGATAAAGTGCGTTGGTGAAGAACATTCATTTTCTTTATAATCACACGCAAGAGCTTAAGCTGAAGGAGACAGCTTGATATACATACGCACAGCAGCTTTGAGGATGAGAAATGTACATTTAAAGATAGCTTAAAACTATGACTACGTTTAGGTCTACATTGGAATATCACATGAGGTTTGTTACAACAGTGTGTGAAGGGTTTCAGCCTCCAACCCTTAAGAAATATAAGTGAATAGTAATGTCATCACCTGTGGTTCATTTACGCCAGTTTCTCACGATGTTCCGTTGTTTCAGGTACGTGAAAAACAGTGTATCATAGGTAGGATTGGAGGTAAGTCATCTACGTCACTGCTGCTGTTGCTGGAGGGATTTTCTTCTGTCATTCCGACAGGAGCAGCGAAAGGTATGTAGTAGTGTTGGGAAATTTTCATTCAATGTAACTTTGGGTTTCCTCCTCGACTCCTCCTCTTGACATCCTTCGTGTCATGTATTGGGCCTTTTGTTCGTTTACCGTCACTTCAGCGTAGGACAGAGGCCTATGTATCACGTCCACCCCTTTTTATCACGGATCATCTTCGTGTGTTTACGTTATTAGGTCGCTCACAATACTGGAACAGACGAGTGAGTGAGAATGGGAATGCCGGTAATATTACCAATGCCATTTACCGTCATCAGAGATCAGTATTCGCTTTATTACTTCCTTATCCATAAACTCTCGTGATATACTAGGTAGATCTACTTATATTTACTCGAGGTTCTTTAGTTAATCGTATTTGGTAACATTTATATTCATCCGAGGGCTGTCTCATTAGGGAACTCTCTTGTTCGGGTGTTCTGCGCTTGAGGAGTTTGTGGCATTGATTTCCACCTCTTCGTAATGTAAATCCCTTTCGTTCGTCAGTGTGTATGGAAGTTCCTCGTCTGTCATACACGACCACATATTATTACAGATGTGAAGAGAACAGTGTTAGACTACAGGTGAACAGAAGTGATGTGGGTGTTATTTTTGGAATCGACAACCAGTAGTGTATTACAAGCAGACACAGTGTTGCTCCCGAGTTCACTGGCTTTGCAAAAAGCACATCATGCGCTGCATTTATTCGTAGATATCGTCTTGACCGAAATTATGCTTACAGTGAACGATAAACGATAATCAATCGTTGTTCAAATGTCCACCAGAACGTCTGGCTCGTACACCAAGTAATGTACTTCTCAATTATCTTGAAAAAGGTCCAGAGAGAAAGCCGAAATGAAAACCTAATGGAGAGAGAGAGAGAGAGAGAGAGAGAGAGAGAGAGAGAGAGAGAGAGAGAGAGAGAGAGAGAGAGAGAGAGAGAGAAGCTTTGCCGTGAAAGATGTTAAAGAAATATTACTCCTTTGTTAAGTGATTGTCATTACGTGATAAAATCAGATCTGCCTTGACACCGAAATCCATACGTAGAATAGGACATTATAGGCGTTTTGATCCCACGACTTGTTAGGACAATTGGATTCTGTTGCCCTTCGTTGAAAAACAAGTCATCATCAGCATATCTTGATTGAGGATTGGAAACGAAGGAACATTTATACTTGCCGCCGGCGGGGAGGTCATGGTAAGTCTGGGACGATATTTTGCCGAAGTAGTTCATGGTAGATGTAGCCATTGCTACAATTCCTCTCTGCGAAATTCCCCGTTCAAGGGAAGCATTGTTAAGCCCATCGCGCCAGTCACGAGTTGCTTTCGAAATTGATAAATTGTTCGACTTGATTGGACCCAAAGGTTGTTAGTGTTTCTTAAGGACACTGTTCCTTCTAATGTGATCATTATAGTCTCTCGTCTTCGTTTGGGACACCAGCCATCTCTCCAGCACCATTATTAGTAACACAGTTTCAGCGTGTCATAAGACCCGCCTGTGCTCGAAGCTGCAACGTCCACAACAAAGACGCTGAATACTTCACTCTGCAGTGGTTTTCCACTCGACTTCGGAGAGATGCACACTCAGCATCACGGCTGTTCTTGTGTGGATCCACTCAAGATTGCGTAGTGTTGTGAGGGGCCTCGCAGGAGGGTGTCTCGAGGCAGGAGAGTAAATAGACGACTAATAAGGGAGAATTTTCTTGAAGGATGAAATGGTAGATGGGAGTAGAGAGCGGGGCCTGAGTGAAAAGTAGATTTGCATTGGACATTTCGGAGATGTTATTAGGAATAAAGGATGGGACTTGCTAAAGGTGGGGAAGAGGCATGGAAGATCTTACTGAGTATGGTATAAAAGAAGTCAAGTTTAGATGGATCAGAGGTAGGAAGACTGTAGAATATTTTACAGGATGGAGGAAGACATTACATTGAAGGTGGTGAGAAAGGATCAGGAATGTATAGAGTAACTGGAGCCGCTGGGGATGTAGGTGAAGTGGTGATGAATGAGATTGGTAAAAGAACAGAGGCGAAGTTACAGTTTAATGGACTTAGACACTGATTACTGTGACTGTGACGGAGGGGTGTTCTTCTGACCGATGAAGGGGTGGAGTCATTCAGTGGTCGACTGTTTAAAGGTAAAGAAAGTGAGATGGATTGACAGAATTACAGAGAGAAGCCTTCTTCATGTCCGAGTCGAAGAATGTGGTACGATTAATGTGGTACGGTTATTATCAGTCGCGTTGGGACGACTTGTGAAGGCCTAGGTGGATTAATGACACGAGGCGTGTTTGATTCTAGGAAAATGCATTTGATCAGGTTATATCAAATCACTTTATGAAATTTACGTTCTTTGATGTGCACAGGAGACTTGAGATTGCTTTTAAGATCTTAAGTGATGAAAACAGGAAATAAGATAAGCCCAAAAGGCACTGCTGAATGAGAGGTTTGAAAAATGTGTGGGGAAATTAAGGCTGTATATGGCACCGTGTTGAATATTATCATTTTTTACGATGGCTTTTCTCCATCGCCATCCTATACTCTCCTTTATTCGCTTGCCGCACTCTCCCCTCCTCATAAGACTCCTTTTCCTTTACTCTTACACATCCTCCCCTATACCATAGACTTGCCCCTATCACACCAAGATGTATTTAATGCTCCGTATGTGCGAGATGATTGGCCCGCATGCGACCAATCATGGTGCAGTCTGGGATGTAAACAAACGTCCTGGCAAGTTGGCCGCTATTACCAGCCTTACAAGTAGCGACGTCGGCAATTCTCTTTTTTTTTATGACGGGAGTTTCATGTCCCCTTCTCGTAACGGGGGGGAACACCACAGTGTCATTGGTTGTGGTAATAAGAGCCTTAGATAAAGAGTACCGGATCGTATTTAGGATGGGAGCTTATATGCTGCAGCTGGAGGCATCTGGGCGTTTATAATACCTTTACGAGGTTTTGCCCAGGGGTACCGCATGGGGGCAGTGTTGGGACCACTGCTGTTTATGTACCATTTATGGGGCAGCCCGCTAGAAGACTTGGGAATACGGGCGACACTTATGAGTAGTTTAACATCTTGCTGTATATATTGTATGTGGGAGGAGGAATACCAGAGGTGGTGGACATGTTAGGGAGACGCCATTTTTAGATGGTTGGTCGGGGAAGGGGTGGGATGGTGGCCATGGTAGATATGGTAGGGGGAAATGGCTTGGATGCTCCTACACACACCACCATATGTACTGTCGTACGTAACCATCATTTATGTCGCGATACACATCACTATTAATGCCGCTACACACACACACACACACACACACACACACACACACACACACACGTTGCCATCATAATTATGATATACTTCTGTACACCACTACATATACAACAATACGTTTTCCACAAATACCCTCGTACATTTTACCAGACATTTTGATTTGCATGCTACTCATTTGTCCATACATGCAGCCACATACACCACTCTACCTAATACCACATATATCCTCTACATTTCCCCCATACATGCTGACACATTCACCAACATGCAGACTACCACAAATACCTCCATACACATGACCACACACACACTGCCACATATGTCTCCAGGAAAGCTTATACACCTCACTGTATTTCCAACCACACAGATCGCCATACATGGCACCATTGAAGCCAGCGTATAATACGAAACAGACCACCACACAAGCCACCATTAATGTTACCACCGTGCACCATCTGTATGTGGTAACCATACAGAGGATCATGAACACATGCGATGCATATCATCACACATGCATACAGTCACATACAATTGAATGTAAATACCACTTAACAACTATACCTACTATTGTATATATAACCCTATTTCTTATCATCACACACAATCATATAACATACCATCTCGTACAGCCATAGAAAATACCATTACTTACAACCACAGAACATACCATCACCTGCAACCGTAGAAGATACCATCACCTACAACCATAGAAGATACCATCACCTACAACCATAGAAGATACCATCACCTACAACCATAGAAGATACCATCACCTACAACCGTAGAGAATACCATCACCTACAACCATAGAAGATACCATCACCTACAACCATAGAAGATACCATCACCTACAACCATAGAACATACCCATCACCTACAACCATGGAACATGCCCATCACCTACAACCATGCAGCACCCATCACAGTAATGCATATGACTATACGTGCAGTCGTCATATTCACCATTACACAAACAGCCATACAGTAGCATACAACCATACATGAAACCATACAGGTCATGCATCATGCCACGAACCAGTAGTTACACGGCAGATGAAACGTAGCTGTTAAGTTATAATGCAACACACAACACTTTACTATAACTCTGAAATGAGACGGGCTTGATCTGAGGTCCTTTTGAAGCGATGGTTCAGTCTCAAAAGCTGAAATTCCCGTGAGAAGTATGTACACCCTTCACCCTAATCAACACGTTGAGGGTTACCTCCTGCTGCACCACCAGGTTGAGCACACGAGGGAATCGCGTGACAGCTCGTTGTCTTGACGTCAGTTTCGGAAGTTTTCTCAGTTTCGCTAATGTTTTCTGTTCATGATCTCGCCATCATTCATCATCATGTCATACCCATCTCTTACTATAAACCCCAGAGGCGATGGTTTGGTTTCTGTCATGGCCATTTCCATTTGACCAAATCTCTTTATCACCAACAGACAAGGTTTCCAACCCTCCCCTTCCGTCCTCCCTCTCCTTCCTCCTCCCCCACCCTTCCCATAACAACAGCCGTAGGAAAATATGAAAGAAAATGAGAAGAGACACCAGGTCGTATATATATAGAGAGAGAGAGAGTGCACTGCCGTAGAAATTCTATAGGAAAGCATAAATGGGAAAGAAGTTATAGAAAAGTTTGAACCGAATACTGTAGGGAAGTTTGAATGGGAAATAGTCAAAATTGTGAATAGAGAAGGTTGATATGAAACATGGTGGATTTGAGGACAGTTTTGGGATGGTTTGAGAGTAGGATTGGGGATAGGTAAGGCCAAAGGGATTAGGCGTCTGGGATAGTAGTCTGGGATACTGGGACATAGACAGACCCTGCCATCGTCATATTCTTGAATGACATGTTTGTAACGTGACACGTACGTAATGACATATTAATTACCTTAGGTCGTGAGTACTTAAGACTCACAGCTGTAATTTAGCATTGAACAATGATACCCGTGACACATTTACATGTACGTTGTTAGATTCATGGTTAACAACGGTTGACGTCATTAAGCCGTGATCCGAGCCGTTAATTGCTATCACGATTTGAATGTCATTAAGCCAGATTACATACCATTAAAAGGCTAATCTGTAGCACGTACCAAAGTACCTGCTTCACCAGTACCATCCAATACTCTACCAGAGGTTTTGAATCTGTCATTATATCGGATCCCGTGCCATGGTTAGCTGTGAACAGCTAATGACGTTCACTCAGAGAAGCTGCACCATGCGACAGAGAATACAGTGTCACACAAATTGCTCTTGGATCCCCTAACGTGTAAAATATAAACATTAAAGATGAGAGAACGTAAATTGCTTTTTTTTTATTCTTTAACAGATGCACAGCCTTCAGTTAGATAGATAGATAGATAGATAGATGAAGAGAGAGAGAGAGAGAGAGAGAGAGAGAGAGAGAGAGAGAGAGAGAGAGAGAGAGAGAGAGAGAGAGAGAGAGAGAGAGAGAGAGAATAACGAGTAGACCACAAGCAGCCAAGAGATGGGTTTACATTCATCACTAATTTAGACATGATAGATCCGGGTTACGACGCCTCCACCAATGAGAACGCGGCCTGGTGGTCCTTTACTATATTCGGGTCAACCAATGGGAAGCCTTCGTTTATTTTTCCCCTTAGGATTTTTAGACGAATGGGAAACGTCCTTAGATACCGTGTTGTGCCGGGTGTTTATCACAGTACAGGGTCAGTTGGAAATGGGGCCCCGCCATATTTAACTACTTTTGAACCACTGAATTGAGAATGGGAGTGAATTTCAGTAGTTTGTACTTCAAAACAAGCACAAAGATTCTGTAGAAACTAGATAGAATTCCTACGTAATCAGGTATTCAGAAGTATCTATGCATTGAACTTTTGTGTAAACAGTGTGTTTGTTTTATATATTCATGTAAATATGTAGCATTCAGATATATATATATATATCTGTAGCATTCAGATATATATATATATATATATATATATATATATATATATATATATATATATATATATATATTATCCCTGGGGATAGGGGAGAAAGAATACTTCCCACGTATTCCCTGCATGTCGTAGAAGGCGACTAAAAGGGGAGGGAGCGGGGGGCTGGAAATCCTCCCCCTCACTTTTTTTTTTTTTTTAATTTTCCAAAAGAGGGAACAGAGAAGGGGCCCAGGTGAGGATATTCCCTCAAGGGCCTAGTCCTCTGTTCTCAACGCTACCTCGCTAATGCGGGAAATGGCGAATAGTATGAAAGAAGAAAAATATATATATATATATATTTATATACATTTGTGTGCTTATGCATCAGTAAATATTTGCATTAATGCTTATATATAAACATATGTATATAAAACACACACACACACACACACAGGGGTAAAGACATGGTTGATAGACGGGGCAGCAAGAGTGAAAAAGCCTGTCTACGTTTCACACAAATAGTAATCACAAACTGGAACCACAAACCAAAACATCAGAGAACACACACACACACACTTATCTAAGAATACATTGAGTCCCTGGTACAACTTCTCTTGAAGTTAAATGACGAGGAATACAGTAGCAGTGAATTTGCATACGATAAGGGAAGCAAGACTTATTTGCCTAATGGAAGATTTTTTTGTTATTCGGTTATTTCTGCAGAGGGGTTTTCGCGCAAGATGAGGGGAACATGGCTAATGGCAAATCAGGCTGGACAGAATGATAATCAGAGATGTATGTATGTATGTATATATAAGCAGTTAGAGGTATATAGGCAAGAAAGCGATAGAGGTACCGATAGACAGACAGGTATATGTATATGCAGATATAGAATGGTAGATAGATGGATAGATCTGAAGACAGACAGGTATATTTATATGCAAATACAGAATGGTAGATAGATAGATCTGCTTCAGATATAAAACCGTATATTGATAGACATATATGAAGATATACAAGTATACAGAGGAAGATATACGCATTAGGAAATACATATACTTAAGGTATGTAGTAGATATATGGATACAAGTTTGTTGAAAAGACAAACGACTAGAGATATAAAGGAAGTGACATAGTTTCAGGGATACATGAACACAGGATAATGTACGTATTTGTCAACTCATATTGGCTTGTCTCATGCCTGACACAGACTCGGGCATGATTCATATAAACTGTTGACTTGTCTAGGAATCTATCTATACAAGACACAGGTTTACAGAATATTCGTGTTTGGCTCATGACGGATATGTTCGTCTGTTGCGACGCCTATATATATATATATATATATATATATATATATATATATATATATATATATATATATATATGTATATATATATATGGGGTAGCGGGGTGTCCGTGCCGTATTTTGTCTCCGGCGCAGAGCCGACGAAGTAACGCTGAATAAGATGAAGGACCGGCGGGTGGAAGCCGAAAGCTTTCTCATCTGTTTTCCGTTAACCCTCTGTGAATGCAGTTTGACCCCACTCGACGCTCTTGTATAGAGTTGAGGCACGTCATTTAGGTGGTGGTAGTAGTGTTCTGGTTACTGAAGGTGTTCGATTGATTGGCTTAGTATGTCAGTAATTGTTTTCCGACGTCCCTTGCGCGGGATGGGGGCCGCCATGCCGATGACAAACCCCTGAAGTCAACCGATAAGGATAGTGTATCTTACAAATGTACTTATCACACACACACACACACACACACACACACATATGAACACACCATAGAAGCCACGGTATAGAACGGTGATTGAACTTTTGAATGTTGGTATGAAGTCTGCTATAATGAATGCAACGATTATCAAAATTTAGTCAAAGAGCGAGTTGTATGTACTAATTGTTGACGGGTATATATCTGGTTAATCTACTGTTGGAATTAGTACAGCGTTCATGTCTAAGGATTTTGTTTTTTCCCACGAATTACGAAAGCCAGTGATAGGATGAGAGAGAGTAGAGGAAATACCCGCGTTAATAGTGGCACAAAGCATGAATTTAGTATCATTTTTTTTGCCATATGATTGCCTCACTATACTTTTTGTTCGTGTATTTCTCCTGCCTTCCATTTCCTACGTAACTCAAGATCTACCAGAGTTTCAGGGAAGATGGACTCCTATTAAGCAGATCTGTCGATCAGTCAGTCTCTCGGCTGCCTCAAAAAATCGCTGGTCTGGCATTCGTCCGTTTTTTTTTTCACATTTCTTGCTATTTTGCTCGACACAGGGTTGTCGGTCGATCGGTCAGTGTCAGTCAGGCACTGTCAGTCAGTCATTCAGTCAGTCAGTCAGTCAGTCAGTCAGTTGATCAGTCTTTGAATCGGTAATTGTCGTTCAGTTCTTTCTTCCGTCTGTCAGTCGCCGTTCGCCCTCGTCTCTCATCCACGACGACCGCTGGGGTGTGATAGCCTGGCCTTTGACCTGACCCCTTAAGGTGGTCAGGCCGAAGGTCACGTCGTCGCGAAGTTGCGTCTAAGGGTCGCACCCGCCGTTGTCGAGGATCGCACCGCCGCCGTGCTCAAGGGTCGTACAGCGCGGCGCTCTTGAGCGTCATGGCGTCAATCTCGAGGGTCATGCCGTCGTACTCCAAGAGTCGCACTATCGTTCTCAAGGGTCGCACCGTCGTACTCAAATAAAGGGTCGCACAGTCGTGTTCAAGGGTCGTACCGTCGTACTCAAGGGTCGCATAGTCGTGTTAGAGGGTCGCACCGTCGTACTCAAATCAAGGGTCGTACAGTCGTCTTCAAGGATCGCACCGTCGCACTCGAGTCGCACAGTCGTGTTAGTCGCACCGTCGTACTCAAATCAAGGGTCGCACTGTCGTCTTCAAGGGTCGCACCGTCGTACTCAAGGGTCGCACAGTCGTGTCCAAGGGTCGTACCATCGTGCTCAAGGGTATGTGATCCAAGACAGAGGGCGTTACCTTGATGTGTTTCAGTCTAGTGACAGGATTTTGGTGTCATGTTTTCGGTGACACGAATTTGATGTCATGTATTCTGTGACACGAATTTGATGTCATGTATTCGGTGACACGAATTTGATGTCATGTATTCGGTGACACGAATTTGATGTCATGTATTCTGTGACACGAATTTGATGTCATGTATTCGGTGACACGAATTTGATGTCATGTATTCTGTGACACGAATTTGATGTCATGTATTCTGTGACACGAATTTGATGTCATGTATTCGGTGACACGAATTTGATGTCATGTATTCTGTGACACGAATTTGATGTCATGTATTCGGTGACACGAATTTGATGTCATGTATTCAGTGACACGAACTTGATGTCATGTATTCGGTGACACGAATTTGATGTCATGTATTCGGTGACACGAATTTGATGTCATGTATTCGGTGACACGAACTTGATGTCATGTATTCGGTGACAGGAATCTGATGATACGAATATTCGATAACATGGGTCTAGACAAATTTTTCCTGATGTCAGTGCAGTACAGGAACGAATATTTCCGGTGACTTTTAAGATATTCGCTATCAAATCTAACTCGAAACGCCCTTGAAAACTCGGGGATTCCTGTCGTACAGAAATAAAAAGAAAAAATATATCCATGACTGGCACTAGATTTTCATTCTTGCCTCGGTATGTGGTGGGGGGGTTGAAGGAAATACTGTGAATTGAAATAGGTTGAAATAAACATTTATTGACATTACTGTTTAGTCCGAGTTAGAAATTTTAGCGCTAGGGTCTTTTCCATTAATTTTTTAAGTATAGAAAACATATTTTCTTAAACGTCAATAAGACACAGTTGAATAAAGAAAGTTTTATACATTTTTTTTTTTTTTTTTTTTTTGCCGCTGTCTCCCGCGTTTGCGAGGTAGCGCAAGGAAACAGACGAAAGAAAGAAAGAAAGAAAGTTTTATACATAGTTTGAATTATTGTCTGACATTTTATATCGTAATACTGTTCTTATGGTCATATAAATTGTTTACCATTATCATCGCTACTGGATGAGTGTGGTAAAATAATGTCTTATTATTTTTTCACTGAAAAAAAGGAAATAATCGCAAAGTTTCATATCGGATTGATGGATCCTAAATATGGGTATTCAACTGCGTGTTGATAAACGAGAGTATTTCGTTAATAGTTTCATTATATGTTTAACGTGTGATACGGATTCTGGTGGCTTGCTTTGTAAGAAATTATCACCACCAAATCGCGCGTCATTATGAAGAGTTGATTACTCTTAAATTCTGAGGAGTCATGAGGTTAAGTCGACACTTTTTCTTTTAAGACATCAGAAGCTTCATATGTAGGATTGAAAGCCATTCTTTCCCCGGGCCATTGCGATGTTGTAGTGCCGAGCAAATATGCGATTTAACCCCTTCGTCACTCCTCTTCCGGCGTTCAGTATTGTGATGATGATGATGATAAACATGGTCTCTGAGCACAGTTCCATTGAGGTCTTCCGTCAAACATTGTTATCTCTGAGGCGAAAAGTGTTTCATCCAGACACGTGAGGCTTGAGGTGCATTGCTTTCTTTTCTGAAGGTGAATTGGAAAACAGACTCAGAAGTTGAATAAAGAAAATGGGATTAATATCTTTTCAGCTGATTATCAATAGCCAGGATTTTTGTCCATGCGAATGAGCTTGAGTAATTGTGGGAGTGAGTGAAGAGACAGTCGGATGCATCCACGAGTAGTGAAGTGATTGGTCAGGTAGGATGTACGTGTTGATTGGTGGGTGGGTGGGATGAGGGGATGATCAGTGAGGTTGGATGTGTTGTGAGGGGCTCAGGGAGCGCCTTGGGTTATGAGAGAGAGAAGAGAGAGAGAGAGAGAGAGAGAGAGAGAGAGAGAGAGAGAGAGAGAGAGAGAGAGAGAGAGAGAGAGAGAGAGAATTTTGGGATTTTTATAAAAGTATGAGGAGGAGGTAACTCTGGTGGTGTTGGTCGAATAGTACGATTGGAGGAGGAGGTCTTGTCTGTAGGAGGAGTGGCAGGAGAGAGGAAGAAGGTTCCGAGGAGGCTTCCTGAAGGTCGAAGGAGGAGGAAGAAGAAGTGGAGGAGGGAGGAGGAGGTGGAAGGGTGGTAGTGGGGGTGTCGTAGCCGGTATTACGAGGGGTCTGCAGGGGGGATGGTAATTCCCAGCGGCCATTTCAGTGAATTTGGAAGGCCGGACCACGACCCGCCTCCTCGCAACATTTACTGCCCCGCAATATAACTTCTGCAACACTACCCTCCTCCTCCCTCCGCCCCTCCCCACACCGACAGCGCCTCCCCCCTCTCCTCCCTTCCTCCCCCCCATCACCGTTGCCAGATGGGAGCTCAACCCTTGCTTCCTCCATCCACGACCAGAGAGAAGAAATAACAGAATCTTCCTCCTCTGGTGCAAATTAAACCAATCATCTAAAAGTTCCGACATTTATTATATATATATATATATATATATGTATTTTCTTTTGGTGGAGAATTCCGGAAAGTAGTGGTCTTGTCCTGAGTTCCCTTACGCTTGAGGTCCATCGGTGCTGGGTTATGGCAACAGCAAGGTGGGCCCCAGGCTTGCAGGAGTGGGCGCAGGGGATGGGCTGGCATTATGGCCTTTCGGCGGGATTAAATTTTGAAAAGAGGCCCTGCATGTGACGCCTTCTGGGATGACCAAATGGGTCGTAGGAAGGTTTGATGTCTTACTCTCCTTTTAAGACAAATTGTTCACCTTAACTTGGAGATGGATGATAAGCTTCGGCTTCGTCTCCTGCCCCAAAGTCCCAGGAACTTCTCCTCCTCCTCCTCTCTCACTCCCAGGGAACGCCTAACCTCCTTGCCACTCCCAGGGATCTCCCGCCTCTCGCATCCTTCGTCTCACTGAGGGACCACAGACCCCAGTTGTAAACAGACAATGCACGTAAATCTGACGGCTCGAGACTAAGCTCCGCCAATAGCGTTCATGGCCGCTCACACACACACACACACACACACACACACACACACACACACACACACACACACACACATACCAACTTTTTACGTAAAAAAAGAGTCGCGAAATTGTATGTTCAGAAAAAAGGACACCTCTGCATCTCGGCCAATTGTGTCTCCTTCCGGTGTTGTAAAACTCATTTTTTAAGAAGAATAAAGAGCTCTTTCTCTCGGAATATTGAGGAGGTGAGAAGAAAAAGGAAGAGGAACTGCTTCTTCTTCCTCTTATTCTCCTCAACCTTCTGCTGGCGGTGATTGAGGGGTCCGTTCCGTGGCTCAACCGTTGCGCCCCGGCAGAATGTTTATCTTATCGAGAGCAGCAGCGTCAATTGGGAGGATTGGGGGCTTTCGTCACAAGGCAGTTGACCTGGTTAGTTAGTTTCCTTGGTCCCTCTGAACCAGAAGAACACCCGCGTCGGGTTATACCTACACCTGAAGTCTAACGGAAAAAAACACAAATATGTTCTGTTTATTTTTATATACAGACGAACGGAAGACAACTCTGTGGCAGTGTAGATTTTTTTTTTTATTGATACCCAGCGAACGAACAGTTGGTGCAGCTCTTCTGATCATCAATCTTAAAAGATTTGCGAAGAGACCCGATAACGAACCTTGCAACATTATCAGTCACGTTTGAGGAGAAATGGCAGAGATGACTTCCAGCAGTGGGGCACAGTCCTGTATAGATCCCGACTTAACAGAAGACAAGCGACAACGAGAGATTCGTGTGGAATGACGGTCATTTTCTCTTTGGGTGATCGCAATGACAGTAATTTTCTCTTCGGGTGATCGCAATGGCAACGGGTTATCGCAATGACAGTAATTTTCTCTTCGGGTGATCGCAATGACAATAATTTTCTTTGCGAGGGATCCCGACTCAGGAGGGGAATATAACGAAGGCTGAATTTGCGAGTGATTTCTAGAATAAGTGTTTACAAAAAAGAAGACAGAATACGTGTCTGTGTCGTTTGTCTGTCGGAATGGCCTCGCCCCATCACTCCTCTGGTAAGTAGGAATCAGCTCGTTCTAAAAGAATATCTATAAGTAACGCATTGTCGGATGGATTATGTTGTGCTGTTAATTAAGAGGGGAGTGGAGATCTTACCTTATCTTTAAAATTCCCGCCATGTATTTTTTTTTCTAGAACCACTCGGGTCTGTTTTGTTTTTTGGGAATAAATCCGGATATAGTTAGTCGTTTATTAATGCATTTATTTGTAGTCATGTAACTCCAGGGGGGGCCACATTTCATTGACGGGGCTCCTGCGGCTTCAAAGGCTGCGCTACTTGTAGGAGCAGGGAAATCATTCGACTCCTTTGGTATGGTGGAGTTCCTGGAACAGATTCGACTTACTCCCTTTCGTCCATTGACGTTGATACAGCGTGGGCGAAAGCGAAATTTTCAGTCACTATGGCTGACATGAGAATATTCATGCATGAAATACAACAAAGGCTTTTAAAGTAAATGGAATATTCTTTGTATGGAATTAAACCACAAAAATTTGAATGGTGATAATGAGTTACTTATGTTGCTCTTTGATTTCAGTATATAAATGTAGCTTAAGAGTGTATCTTCGGAGTATAGAGTTGAGGCGATATTCTCCGCGGTAAGCAGTGTAGGAATATTCGGCCATTGTATCGTGTGAATATGATCATATTCTAGCTTAGAGGACGTCTTGCTCAAGCGCTTTCTCTCACCCTCTTGTTCTAGAGACACAGATTAATCGCGTATTTCGACTTGCCTTTCATTTTCGGGTCTTTTCTGTGGTTGGCGCCTCCGGGAAAGCATCAGACTGAAACATTTCCGGGTTGGAAGTCCTCTTGACTGTTAATCCGGGGTGAAAATCATGTTAATTACGTGGGATAATCTACCCTTCCCACATCCTACCGTACCATCTGTATTGACCCGAAGTATTTTCTGCTATTTACTATACACGTGAATGGGAATGTATTTTCTTCAGCAACTCGCGTTTCCCAATTCTTTTTTGAATTCATCGTTTGAGCGCCCTTCGTCGTCACCTTCGGCTCTCTGCGATTGGTAACTTCCGTGTCCCTGTATATGCTGCTCCTCAGCTAAACTGCAGGTCGTGCGCTTCGAAGAAGATCCGAAGAAAAATGTAGAAGGCTCATAACGAAACATTGCCGACTGCAAGACCGATGAGGAGAATATAAAGAAACCCAGAAGAATTACGTTTTTATTTTCATTTATTTTTTTGTGGTGATTATGTGGCTTTCGATGAAGGGTGTGAAATGGTGTAAGAAAGGTAGTTTAACCCGATTTTCAAAACGCTCCAGTCTTTCCAGATAGGTGTACCATCTTTCCAGACAGGTATGTATATTTAGTTAGATAGATGTATATCGAAGTTTCCAGACAGATGTATCGATAGATAGATCGAAGTGTAACGAACGCAAGGCCCCAATACTTGCGACCGCTAACCATCAGCCTCTCCCGTAGTTTCCTGTCTTGGTAGTACGCTATCTCTGCTGTGATTTCCTCACTTTGAGATCACTCACTCGCACTCTCCCCAGTGGCCTCCATTGGCTACGAGAGTATAAAGTCTCTGCGCAGGAGATGGGTATGTTCACGTCTGGTCCCATTCTCTCTCTCTCTCTCTCTCTCTCTCTCTCTCTCTCTCTCTCTCTCTCTCTCTCTCTCTCTCTCTCTCTCTCTCTCATAACCGTGCCGTGATGAGCGCGACGCTTCGTCTGGAAGTCATTTCTTCCAACGGGGGGAAGGGAAATCGTGGCCATTATCTTCCCTTCGGAGCGGAGAAGCTCTCGTTGGGTCAGCGTGTGGTGCTGGCATTCCGTTGTTATATTAAAAGAGGGAAAGGCCATTAGGGGATGCCGGCAGCCAGTGCGAGTCATCCCGACCGTAATGCCTCGTCCTGCGCCTGACATATAAAGTGGCATAAAATGGACTAGATTGAAATCCGTGGCGCTCTGGTTTTGCACAGACTACCGGCCAAAGAGGTTTAGTCAAGTTAAAGAGTTCTGTCGTTATTATCGTGTCCTTCTTATGATTAATGATGTGGTAGACGCATAGAAAGGCAACGTCTTTAACTCATCTTTAACAAGAAAACCTGAGGAATGTTTATTAACTTGGCTATAGGACGCCAGAGGGCGAATGAACATAGGCATTAGGAGGGAGTGTGTGTCTTGCAGTACCGTCATTGTCTGATCTCCAGCAGAGTAGAAGTGCGACTCTCGGTCCTGTAACAACTTGCAGCATAAACTAATTGGCAGAGACTTTTCCAGCAAAGGGCAACGCCTTTTGCCTTAAGTTCGTCTCATCGTTATTTACGTCTGCGATAATTGTTGATTATTCGTGAGGTTCACTGTGACGACGTGTTGGCAGTGTATGTTCCCAAAAGCAAGAGCAGTTAATCTCAGAGCTGAGTAATGAGATAAAGGAAGAGGAAAAAAAAAAAAATCGGTTGATTAATGGAATAGCTGAAGCGAAACAGCTGAGAAAGAATGCAAAGAGTGTATGATCAACGCTTCGAAAGTTCACATTCGAAGGAGAGTTTATAGCTAGGCAGCTCCGACCAGCCTTAGATGGCGTCAGCATATTCTCTCCTCTTAATCCTCGTACGTTCCATTGCGACGCTTGGAATGAAATTTTACCAGACTAATGTGCATACCTAACTTTTCGTGTAACAGTTTGGATATTACCGCTATATGCGACCGTTGGAACTTACGAGCGAATAAATTAACCAAAGTGAGGAGATCGAGAAGAAAAAAAAAAGATAGTATTTACATAAAAATTCCTTCCTTTTCTTTTCTTTGGGGGTTACGGGGAAGGGATGCGTTAGAGAGGCCTCTGAAAAGATCATTCCCCAGAGCTGTAATCGGTCTTGGGGATTAATTTGGACCGCACAGCTATTCTTTACGAGTTCCATCGGGGCAACAGAAGGCGAGTCATAACCTTAGGTTGTTGGTACGTCCAGCTGCAGGAGATGCCCCCCTCTCTCTCTTTCTCTCCCTCTCCCGTCATACAAGACTCTCCCATCGTAAAACTACGACGGATCTCGTCGAGGCGTTTGTCACCGCAAGTTGGCGTCAGTGTGTCGCTGTGAGACTTACCTGTCCCCGTTATCTTGTCTCCAGACGCCCCCGACCTTTTTACTCCTCTGAAGATGAGTAAGGGACTTTAGATTCTTATGGAGAGATCCTGTAAGAGGGCTGTTTAAGGGTACGTGAGAATACGTGTGAGAGGTAGATAGCAGAGGACCTGATGGTCCGTGACGAGATTGGTCTGTTGGAGGACAGTAATGTTACCCTTAAATTTCTAGTGAGGCAGAAGGCTCCTCCCGCAACCCCACCACTGTAGACAGAGGAAGGATTGTAAAGCAGAAACCTCCTCCCTGTCCACCCTATATGTGGTATCAACTGGCAGGCCGCAACACCACATGTGTGGTATAGAGAGAATATAATATCATGACTTGGAAAATTATATGAAAGGAGGCATAGAAAACACGTATGGTAGACTCAAAATATTTTTCATTGGAAAAAGTGAGTCGTTTCTTTTGAGAATTTTTCTTTATCACGGCCTTTGCTGTTCTTAGACCTGGAAGTTCTTGTGGAGCCTTACAGTTATCCCAGAAGGTTGCGTTTTATTCAAGATAATCCCATGGTGATCCAAACCTAAGTCAACGATTCCCTTTTTTTACCCCGCTGACTTAGGTCAACAGCAAAACTGGTTTCAGGAATTCTCTGGCGACAGACTCCCACCTTTCTAAAACTTCAGCTTTTCCAGGCAGTGACGCATATCATCACTTTCCTATTACGGGCTTTCTGTTTCCTCATCGTTGTTCCGCAGTTGAGATATTTAACGGATGCTGACTGAGGCCTGGCAAAGAACTATCCTCTCATTATAATAACAGTTGTTGTTTTTTTGTTTTTTTTTCTTTACCACAGACCGCTATTTGCATACGCGGGAGACTGAAGGTTAAAAGCCCGTATCCGTAAAGTATCTAATTATTTACAAATTGTCAGCAGTAAATAATAGCTGTTCTCATGACTCGCTGCGCAGCTGTTGGTGGTAAACACCTCAAAGAATCTTGAGTACAGCTTCGAAAATATAGGAACCCCACGGAGGAAATAGATATATAGACATAGACTGATATATATATATGTATATATATATATATATATATATATATATATATTTATTTATATAGATAGATAGATAGATAGGTATACTGTTGCTCTGATGGCAACGTAAATGCATATGTAAATTCAAACGATCATTTCTCTTGCGTATTCACGAATCCCAGCATCCAAATGTGGGAGTGTCTTACAATTCTCTCTCTCTCTCTCTCTCTCTCTCTCTCTCTCTCTCTCTCTCTCTCTCTATATATATATATATATATATATATATATATATAAATATATATATATATACATATAGATATATATATTTATACATACATATATTGCTAAATTCGTAGCGAAAGCGTTGCAAGATGGCAGACCCATTTTTCTCTGAAGATAAATATCATGATCTGTCAGACATATGTTTTGCGACGTTTGCTGTTTCTCTCTCCTCAACTTTGTTCCATTCTTCACCTCTCTTATCCTCCTCCCCTTTATTCCTCTATATTCTACTTCCATCTATTCATATTCCTATTTATTCATTCGTCTTTTTCTTTAATAAAAATCTTCCTGTCATTTATTTTCCTTTTCTTCCTCCTATCTCCTCTTTTTCTTCTCTGTTCTGCCATCGATCTTGCTTCGTCCTTACGTCCTTATTCTTTGCTTTACCCTCCCATCTCCATCTGTGTACATTAGGAATTAAGGGAAGCAGTACAGTCTTCTAGTAGATATCGTGTATCTCGTGGCCAAAAATCATCAGGTCTTCTGTTATTTTGAACTGTCTTCTTGGAGATGGCTTCGTCTTTGACAGTTATGTCTTCTGTTGACTGGCTTTCCCATGCAGCAGTACCATGTACTGTCCTCCAGCAAATAACCTCGTCATAGATCATCAGGTCTTTGTTATCTAACTTTCCCATGTACTGTCCTCCAGCACTTCTGTTGTCTGGCTTTCCCATATATATTGTCCTCCAGCGGATACTCGTCATAGACCATCAGGTCTTCTGTCATCTGGCTTTCCCGTGGACTGTTAAGTACCTCCCTCTCACACCTCCACATATCCTCTCTCTCTCTCTCTCTCTCTCTCTCTCTCTCTCTCTCTCTCTCTCTCTCTCTCTCTCTCTCTCTCTCTCTCTCCCTCCCTTTCCTCGCCCCCATCGCCTCCGTACTTGGCGGCCATTCCAGGAGCCTCGCTGGTCATAATGGAAGAGATGGGACAGACTTGTCACTGCAGCAAATGGCCGATGGAGGGGAAGACTCCTGAGGCTTCTGGTGTTCAAGACTTTCTTCAACAGACGTTGTTACGCCGTCTTTTTTTCCCCCTCATCTTTTGAATATGCATAGCCCCATCCTCCAGGTGTTTGGGTCCGATATACAAACACATAACTTTGAATATTCATGTATACATATGCCTACA
Organism: Panulirus ornatus; assembly: GCF_036320965.1. Classification (NCBI taxonomy): domain Eukaryota; kingdom Metazoa; phylum Arthropoda; class Malacostraca; order Decapoda; family Palinuridae; genus Panulirus; species Panulirus ornatus. Next base: position 13,755,166 of record NC_092245.1, read on the forward strand.
TGACTGCTCAGTATCGATCCATGCATTTCCTCTCTCTCTCTCTCTCTCTCTCTCTCTCTCTCTCTCTCTCTCTCTCTCTCTCTCTTTGTATCTGTGCATGTTTCCGTATAATATTCACTGTTTATGATTTTATATTTTGTTCCGTCAGTGTATATATATATATATATATATATATATATATATATATATATATATATATATATATATGTCGATAAGGTTCTTTGTCACTTTTTTTATTTTTGAAGTAAGTCAAACGCAATTATTCAGTTTTTTTTTCCATCTGTTTTTTTTTTTTTTTTGACCCATACCCGACGCTCATTCTGCGCCCTGTGTTTCTGTTCATACATAAAGCTTGTATAGATTCTAACATTTTCGTTTTACCGTGTGGCTCTCACTGTGGAGTAATATTTGTAAAGAGAGATAGATAGATAGATAGATAGATAGATAGATAGATAGATAGATAGAGAGAGAGAGAGAGAGAGAGAGAGAGAGAGAGAGAGAGAGAGAGAGAGAGAGAGAGAGTCGTTGTCACGGGAGGTTCATAAGTGAGAGTGATGAATTGAGCTGATTTAAGCGAATTACTGGCACTCAACTGAAATGATTTCGTCTCAACCGTCGTCCTTGAACGTTTCTCTGTCATGCATTGATAAATCCCGTGTTAAGTACACTTATATTGCCATACTTATAACTACATACACTCTTCGTATCATGATTACTTGAGGGTTAAAGTCCATACGTCTCTCCGGGACCATCGTGTGCTGACTGCCATCTTAGGAAAGACTCGCTCCTCCGTCCCACTGGTTTAAACTAGCGAGTTTGCGTTAAGCGTCGTCGCTACCTGTGGCTAAATGCGACTCACTCCAGAAGGACAGAAGTATCGGGATTTTTTTTTATCTATCACCGTTTCTGTGGCAGACGAGCCGTTCTTTCCCCCACCTCTGTAGTTGACTAGGGCTGAGAGGGTGTGGCAAGAGTCCTCTGTGAACACTTGACGGTGGAATAGAGTCAAAACTGTTTTGTAGTTCATAACGTGTCCTTCTTGTGATTAATGATCTCATAGACGCAAAGAAAGGCTGAGTCTTTCACTCATCTTTGACAAGAAAACCTGAGATGGGTAATTGTACACCCTGCCATTTATATTTCGATTCCTTCATTACATGTCCTTCACTTAGAAATCATAGAGTCATAGATTTAGCAAGCGTCTTTGATCCTCCGAATGCTCAGTAGCCTCTCAGCGGTCTAGATTTAGAGGAATCATAAAGAGAGTCATAGATTTAGCAAGCGTCTTTAATCCTTCGAATGCTTGGTAGCTTCTCAGCGGTCTGGATTTAGAGGTTTGGTTGATAAGGAAGGGTTTATCAGAGAGGTATTCAAGATAGTGGGTTGTGAGAGTACGATAGTTAGAGCTTTGAATTATTGCCTCGTGACACATTCCCGGGGGTCAGACCTCATTCACACCGGCTGATGTTCAGCTCCTGTCGTGCGACACGAGAATTTTAAAGCCTTGCTATGCCTAGTTCAAAGGTCATATATAGATCAGCGTCTTGTTTAAAGGTTTTGGCCTTCTGGTCTGATCAGCTTAGGCTTTTGTCTTAGTACCTTATTCTTCTTTGAAGTCAATATTTCAGACGGTTTTCACCTTTTGCCCACCTTTGGGGAGTATTCTGTTCTCTTATCGCCGTAAGGGCATCCACTTTGGATAGTGAGGCAGCAGTGAGACACCGGGTGGCTTTCTAGGAGTTAGGATACTCAGCACCTCGATAGCTGTCTTCTTCAGGAGAATGGTCCCTCCTGAGGAAAACCACTGTCGAAATGTTGAGGGGAAAAATCCTTGTTGAGCAGCTCGTCTCTCCACGCCATCTTGTTCAACTATCTATCAGAATGAAAAGTAGACCTCCAACCTCTTAGCTTTTTCTTACCAAAGGGACAAATATATTTCTGTTGTTCTCATCGAGGCGAATCGTCCTTAGTCTCACATCCTTTTCAGTTGGCTCTCAAGGCATCCGTCTTAGCTTTGCGTAGGGTCTGGGCTCAACCTCCTCTCTTGTCTCAGGCGCATCTTCCGTCTCTGCTTATCTAACTTCAGATGATAACATTGCGAGCATCTTTTCTCACGGTTCTCCGTCGAGAGGTGTCGTTCTTTTTCGTATTATCAGGAGTATTGTTGTCAATTTTTTTTTCATATCTAGGTCTCCACGTCTTACCATAGATGATTCAATGAATATTTCTTGATGTGCTTCTTGTTTTTTTTTTTTCGTTCGCTGAGCGCCCTTCCTCATCTTTAGTCGTGGTTCTCTCATTTCTGTCTTCGTCACTGGGGTTTAGTTCCCAGGTATTTTCAGTCGAGGGGAATCCATCGCCTCTGTTCTTGTTTTACAGATAATCGTTCCTTATATGTCTTTCCGATTTCTGAATCGCACATCGTTCATCACCGGTCTCAGTTTGGACACTTCTCGTCAGTTTCCATGCGCGCTCCTGAAGGCACCGGCCGGCGAGGAGGAGGAGGAGGAAGGAAGAGGAAGACGACGACGCCTTCCTCCTTCCTTGCACCGCTTTTTGGCTCTCTTTTATTGGTAAGTTTTAGTGCCACCGGGTTTATGAGGGAGAAGAGACGTGCCTTGAAGTCGTTAAGACAGCTGCTGTCATTCATTATTACTCCCTGTCAACCCCCCGGAGACTACTGCCGGTGGCCAGCACCACCGCCGTCAGAATTTGATGTCTTGTTCCTCCTCCTCCTCCGTCGTCCGTCCGTCGTGCGCACACCGTCCCCGGTGTCAACCGTCCAAGATCTTAGGGAACGCGGCGCCGAAGACATTTTCCCCCCGTCGCACGACCGGCTGTATTTCATTCGATGCGGCGGGATGCATTTTACGGATGTCTGGCTAGAACTTGCAGGGCGGAGGTGGGGTGAGGAGAGGAGAGGAGGAGGAGAGGCGAGTGAAAGATCAGCATTTTTTTTGTCGTGTGTATAAGATTCATCTATGCGTTCCTGTAGAACTAGGCGTTGTTATAGCCGTTCTTTGATGTTCTTCAGCAGCGGCAGACCTGATCCTCAAGTCAGATGTATGGGCATTAGATTCTAGAGAATTCATGTGTAAAAGTCTAGGATACTTTCTAAGTTATTCGTGTTCTGTCTTTTCCAAAAGTTTGTTCGTCTTGATTTGTGTTGTCCTGCCTTTAATGATAATCTTTTGTGTTCGCTTTCCAAATTGTTTGCACTTATAATTTTTTTTTACTCTTCTGTGGTTTCCAAGAAAAAAAGAAAAAAATGTTCCAATTTTTTTTTCTATCAAAGTCTGTCTGAGAGATGGATCTGCAATGTAGATATATATATATATATATATATCATTCTTATGCTCGCCTCTAAGGATTCGGGAGGTCGTCGAAAGAGGTTGAACGCGAGAGCCTCACTTTCGCTACTTTGATCACCCATCCACTCACCCTCGAGCAGAGCGCCAAGACTTCGTTTCCAGGAAGTACACACACACCTCGATCCCGCATTGCCAAGCTTGACCATCGGGGTAAGCGGAGTCTTCGTCACTTCCACTAAGGACTGGATTTCCACAGCCAAGGAAAGTATTTTTTCTTTCCCCACAGCCGTTTTTTTTTTTTTTTTTGTCACCGTGCTGGCTAACCCGATGAGGATGGGGAGTGGTTAGCATTTCCTCTCAGCGTTATCTTTGGGCGTCCGGCAGACGGTCGCTCCTTCTCACTTTGGCGCCGGACGCCTCCCCACAACCGGCTGCTCCTCCACCAGTGACGTTTGTCAGACGTGGGTGAAGTATTTAGTCAGTTATAGTGAAAAGAGAAGATGAAGAAGAACGTTATGGTGAAAAGATAAGGAAAAGAGAAAAACAGCAAGGCAGTTTTTTTTTTTTTGGTAGATAAGGATTTCACAGCGCCCTCGTGACGTTGTTAAATACGGCAGTGTATTACCTCGCCTGGCTACGTGTTAGCCGATAAGGCGAAGCATGACCACTTTATGCAAACTTGCTGGCACGTCAAGACTGAAGCACTGTTGTATGTGTGGTATTTGCAGCATGTTAATGACATAGTTCAGCCTCTATCAGAAAATGAGAGTAAACAGCAGTTCGTCGCCCGGGATCCCGTGAGCGGCAAGAACGACTGTATACGATCGTGTGCCGTTTGTGTGAACGTCTGCTGGACTTCGTTCTGCATCAACTTGGTGTGAAGTTGTGGAAGACGTATCGCTCTGTCCGTTGAAGTGTCAGATTTTGCAGAAAACGGACTTGTTGTCTGTTCTGTGTCCCCATCTGCATATAGGTTAAGAATTACACACAAGATGAAGATGAGGTATTTACTCTTGTGTCCTTTGCTGCTTCACTTGGTGTCCGCTGTCTTGGAAACCGACCTGAAAGATGTACAACCGTGTGACAGTGTGTCTGTGGAGAGTCCACCTTGCCGAGCGTACGAAGTGCGGAACACTCCGCTGACGCAGAAGTGCTTGGTCACCTCCAGAAACGTGTCCGACATCACAGTGGGGAGGACATTCAAATGGGAACTGCACGTGAAACCCGCAGACGGATTCAGAAGCTTCGAAGTAGCAGTTACGGACGCGGACGTCGAAGAGGTCGTGTTCCTAAAGCTCGGTGTGCCTTCTCTACCTAAGAACGACTGGCACTCTGTCATACTGGAAGATAGCAATTTCATGAAGCTTAAGGTGAACAACACACCGAGAGTGATGAAAAAGAAAGGCAGTGGCTTCTCGGCATCGCAAGTGTTCGTTATCTCCGAAGGCCCTTTGACGTGGACGTCGGCATGCAATCCCGTAGATAACGTGACCCCGGACGATACCCCCGGGTTGTCTAGTGTCACCGTCGTCGCCCTCGTCGTCGTCGTCGTCGTCCACGTCCTCGTCGTCGCAGGGATCATCATCACCAGCGCACACCTGCGAGTCAAGAAACGTCTTCGTCGGCAAGCTCCAGACTGTTACGGTTGTGAGGTGGACCAAATGCCAGGAGGTCCACGCGCGCCGGCCTCCCGCGCACTCGGGTGTGTAAACTACCACACAGACGTCACCCAGGACTGCGGCAGCAGCGCATCTGATCACACACACCAGGGAATGATCGACTCCTCGGTTCCAGTGGATGGTGATTCGGAAGGGAATCATGGCCAGGAGGTCGCCTCGCTTCGGTGGGGACGAAGCGAGGAAGAGAGGTCACGAGGAGACTCGTACTCGAGACCCAACAGCCTCTACATCCCGTTTACGGAATTAGACCTCAGCCCCAGCGTGTTGGAAGATCACGGAAGGCCGTGATTGATAACTAGGAAGAATGCAAAGACCCGTGCCAACATCTCCGAAAGGGATGGGTTTCTGATGAACGAGGGTTACCGCCAGAAACTCTCCGCGGCAACCATGTCAGTCTGCAACATGGGAGGCTTCCGACAGACCAACGAGTCCTCTGTGGTTCATGGTTAGAGCCAGGTCGAACTGATGGCATGTTGTGGAAGAGGTCGTCGCCCTTATGATGACTGCAGTACCCTCCCCGCAGGTGGCGGTAGAGTGTAGCGTATCAACCACGGTAACATGTCGCACGTCGCAGAAGTTGATGGATGTTTAATCATTCACTCATGTTCGGGAAGGCGAGTATATGCCGTAAGGCTTTCAGGAGTCGAGTGAAAAGTTTTTTTGTTTAATCTGTGAATTACGATGATATTCCCCACGCCTGTCTTGAAGTTAGACTCTGAGTGTTTTTAAGAGACTACGAATTTACAGTCGTCCCTGTAGTTAAACCCCAGAGATGTTCTTTGGTGAATATACTCGCAGCAAGAAAGTAATAAACGACCAAAACAATATGGTCTGTGTTGTATGCAGTCAACTTGTCACTGTCGCCCAAATTGTTGGATGTTGATGGCTGGAGACGGTGCTGGACATCATACTGTACAGAGCTGGATTGATGATGGAGATGACGTCAGAAGATGGGAGGGATTCCTCCCTTGTGCTGTTTCTCCATCGGATGGAGTGGACTTGCCTGTTGTAACCTTTGTAGTTTAATCATGATGACAAAAAAAAAAGCATCGCTCTATGTAGATCAAAGCCGGTGTTAGATGAAGATATGAAGCATGTAATCTGGTTGATTCTTAAATCACATACTCAAATGACTGTTCTGCAAACTGTTTCAATGTGTACACTAATGCCGTGTGTGTGTGTGTGTGTGTGTGTGTGTGTGTGTGTGTTGATTCTTAGTTTGATAAGCATGAAGATGTTTGGATACAATGTGTATTTAGAGGAAATGTTTATGTTGTTTTCTCTGAGATTTGCTTATACATGTCGATAAATGATGTATTGGGATGAAAACTTTGGTTATATGTTTCTCATTATATTGGCGCTTCACAAAGCTTGTTTCATTTCTGTCCATGACGTATGAGTATATTTTCATAATTTTTTTTTTCGAACTGACTTTGCTTCATAGATAGATTAGCTCCAGTTGTATTGCCATCAAGGGAAATTAGTTCCAATGGTGTTGCCATCAAGGAAAATTAGTTCCAGTGGTATTGCCATCTAGGGAAATTGGTTCAATAGTGTTGCCATCAAGGAAAATTGGCTCCGGTGATGTTGTATATCTGTGTAGTCGAATGTTGGCTGACTGGCTGAGAGGATAGTTGGCCGACTGGCTGACAGGACAGCTGGCTGACTAGCTGAGATGACAGTTGGCTGACAGGACAGCTGGCTGACTGGCTGACAGGACAACTGGCTGACAGAACAACTGGCTGACTTGTTAACGGGGCAGCTTGCTGACGAGCTGACAGGGAAGTTGGCTGACTGGCTGACAGGACAGTTGGCTGACTGGCTGACAGGACAGCTGGCTGACTGGCTGACAGGACAGTTGGATGACAGGACAGCTGGCTGACTAGCTGACAGGACAGTTGGCTGACAGGACAGTTGGCTGACAGGACAGCTGGCTGACTGGCTGACAGGACAACTGGCTGACTGGCTGACAGGATAGTTGGTTGAGTGAATCATAGGAGAGCAAGTCGACAAGATGGAGATAAAATGAAACCGGATCTAGTTTCCTGTGGTGTCGAGATAGCTGAATCCGTTTTGTCAAGTTAGTCACCTTCTGTCACTGAATATATATATATATATATATATATATATATATATATATATATATATATATATATATATATATCCCTGGGGATAGGGGAGAAAGAATACTTTCCACGTATTCCCTGCTTGTCGTAGAAGGCGACTAAAAGGGAAGGGAGCGGGGGCTGGAAATCCTCCCCTCTGTTTTTTTTTTTTTATATATATAATTTTCCAAAAGAAGGAACAGAGAAGGGGGGCCAGGTGAGGATATTCCCTCAAAGGCCCAGTCCTCTGTTCTTAACGCTACCTCGCTAACGTGGGAAATGGCGAATAGTATGAAAAAAAAGAATATATATATATATATATATATATATATATATATATATATATATATATATATATATATATATATATATATATTTTTCAGCCCCCATATATATATATATATATATATATATATATATATATATATATATATATATATATATATGATTCCATGGGGAAATGAAACACGATAAGTTCCCAAGTGCACTTTCGTGTAATACTCACCTCATCCGTGGAGATACAAGGAAGAAATATAACAGTCAATCCTTACAGCATCTTTAAGTTTTCTTATGTCTCTTGTCCTGCTCCTTTGCAACTTCCCTTTGTGTTTTCATTCTGTTTTGACTTGTTCTTCGGTGTTGTCTTTCACCTTGATTTACGATAGCGTATGATGGAGGAAGTATATACAGACAGACCTGACGTCCGAGAACTTCCAAGCTAAATGTTACTCTTCATTTCGTACCAACACGTTTTCTTTCGGGGAATATATATATATGGAATCAATGATAATCATAATTGTAAGTGTATGTTGTGATATCCAAATAAACAGAGGAATGTAATATCCTGTTCAGAATCTGATGTCCTCTTCATCTTTTTCTTCCTCCTCCTCCTCCTCCTCCTCCTCTTCGTGTCTTTTGCCCTGTGCCAACAACACCTTTCCATTGTAACCTCACGCTGAAGAGTCTTCAAGTCCCCCTCTTCAAGGAAAACGTGAAAGCCTTAATGGCCTCCCTCTCTCTCTCTCTTACACACACACACACACACACACACACACACACATTCTCTCTCTCTCTCTCTCTCTCTCTCTCTCTCTCTCTCTCTCTCTCTCTCTCTCTCTCTCTCTCTCTCTCTCTCACACACACACACACACACACACACACACACACACAGCCTGACTCGCGCGCCAGGATTTCCCCGCTCGTAAAGTATAGAAACGTGGCTATATAGTACAGCTGTAACAGCCCCAGATGACAAGGCGATGCTACCAAAACGCCCCCAATATCAGATCTCCTTCTTTAAAGGGAGGGGGGACGGGACGGGAGGTTGGGGCTAGGGCTACGTAGGGTGGTTAGGGGTGGTGGTAATGGGGCTTGGCTTGAGTGAAGATACAGCATGCTAGTCTGCCTCCCTCAAAGCTTTTGTTGAGTAATTCACGCCAAGTGTCGAAATGTTTTTATTTTTTTTTTATGTTGTTCTGCATCTGATCTGTGTTGAGCAAACAACGACCCCCACCACACACACACACACACACACACACACACACACACACACACACACACACACACACACTAAACTTGTCTTTTCCGTTCATGGGCGTGTGTGTGTGTGTGTATGTGTGTGTGTGTGTGTGTGTGTTTTGAGCTAAGTATTTTGATGCCGTGAGTATTGCAGTTTCGGAAAGATGCTGCTGGCCGCTGCCCTCGACACACCAAGAGTGGGTGGAGCTTGTTGGGGGTTTCGTGAGGCCACCGCCAGATGGCAGACAAGTCTAGGCACTTAACAAACGTTAATTACTCTCTCGTTATAGCCGTTAGTGTGTTTTTTTTCCCCCCTTGCATTTCGGCATCCCGTGAATATTCATTAAGTGCTCAACCAACACCCTCCCGCCTGGCGGTGACGACGAGGGTGAATGGGAATATAGAAAATGGGCGGGAGAGAGAGAGAGAGCACGGGAAGCTCAGTCCATTAAAGAAAAAGGTCGCGGAGGACAGCGAGGCAGGCGGGCTTGAGGAAGACGTCAAGAATGTGTGTGGTAGGAAGAGCGTTGCAGGATGGTCCCCCGGGGATGTGTTCCTGTAGCCACAGAGGGGTGGAAGGAGGAGAAGGAAGGAGGAGGAGGAGGGTAGGAAGAAGAGGTAAAAAAAAAAAAGCTTTGTTGAGGTAACCTGCATGGTCGACCAGAGGCAGTCTCTTGCGGTTCTGGCCAGCAGCTTGTGATAATGAAAACGTGTTATTGTTGGAAACTTGTTTTATTTTTTTTTCATTTTTCTCTCTTTTTTTTTTTTTTTAAGGTGGGGCTATTGAAGAACAGTGAGTTAATAGATTGTCTCCCCCGCTACAGTGGAAGTCTCTGTAGGATTGAGGAGGGACTCGTAGTTGATACGTCTCTCTCTCTCTCTCTCTCTCTCTCTCTCTCTGCCATTCCGCATCATGTCCTTCAGGAGTGCAGTGACCCAGTTCCCTCCACTTGACAGCGTGGTAAACTCCTGCTGCACGTTTGAAGGGCGTCCACGGGGTGGATAGAGGGAGGGTGAGGGCGGGAGGGGAGGGGAGGGAGTGCTGTCGAAGAAGAAGAAGTCTGGAGGGTGAGGTGGGGTGAGGTGGGGTGGGGTGGGGGGAGATGCGGTCACGAGGGAACACGAGGTCACCCCTCCCTCAACCTTCCCTCCCACTGGGTTACCCCCTCCTCCCTCCTCTCCCACTGGTTTACCCCTCCCACTGGTTATCCCCGTCCTTGCAGAACCCCCGCGCTACCCCCGCTGTACCCCATTAACCCCCCTCGCGACCCCCTTTAACCCCCCCTTCTTCACCCACCCCCCACCACCCCACCCCCCCTTCCTCTGCCTCCGGGGCTTCCCCCCCTCTCCCTCCCCCCCCATTGCCCTACCCGTAATGGTGTTCTGGCCTATGGGCGAGGACCAGCGTGCTCGTTAATGCCTGGGCGAGGGTGTTACGATCCTGCAAGCGAGCCGCAAGCCAATGGTTGCTGGCGAGGTGCGGCCTACTCTCTTTATGGCCTCTAAACGTGGCAGTAATCTAACTCGAGGTTTTACATCACAGGCCGAAGACACATAAAATCCCCGAATTTAGTTGGATGTTGGGACATTTCATTGATAAGTGGGTGTTGTCCTGTGGTATTGAACGACGCCAAGGAAAAAAAAAAAAAAAGAAAGGAGAGGGAGGGAAAACGAGCTGCCGTGCCGAAATGTCGCCTGCTCGGGTGTTTCCCCGGTCGTACACACCCCCCCATCGCTATACTAGTGGTCATCTGGACTCGGTGCCTTGTGCAACGACATATCTGTCGTGATCGCAAAGGTGAGTACGATACGGAATTTTTTGCGGGATTTGCACCGAGTGCTTTATTGACATCTGTGGTGGTGGGAGAGGGGGTTAAGAAGAAGAAGAAGAAGGTTGATATGACCTCGTTAAAGAGAGAGAGAGAGAGAGAGAGAGAGAGAGAGAGAGAGAGAGAGAGAGAGAGAGAGAGAGAGAGAGAGATTAAGAAAAAGGAGGTCAAGGGCGTCATCTGGGTCACCATTGTCACGAAACACGTCCAGAGATCGTAGTTGTAATGACTGTTAGAAACACGTCCTGACGTCATATATGTATATATACAAACACATCCTGACGTCATAACTGATAACGGTGGCAACGCGAGGATGTCACGAGGCGTCTTCGATAACGGTGGATAAGGAAGTCGTCCGGTCCGATCGATCGATAACGTTTACTTCTTCCTGTCGCTCCCGAGAGCCCACTCCTCCGTGACATCAGTAGAAGTCTTGCCCTCGGCGTGTAGCTTCCAGGAAGGAGGTGTAGTATCCAGGTTGTTGATGATAGAGCCGCTGGACCTGAGCTCTATCAAGGGTATGATATAGGTAAGGGTTTTTGAGCACCATAAGACCACCGGTATAAGACTGGTAATTGTGGTGGTCTTTTTGATGGACGGTGTTGAGCCATCCAGTCTTATGAAGACACGTTCTTGAGGCTTATGGAACCATGTTAATCAAACTGGAGTATCTGTATTCATGCGATGATACTCTTTGGCCCATAACAAAGTACCTTTGTTAAACTCAACAACCCACCGTTGAAAACCTCTGATTAAACCTAGTGTTATACCTTATAAAAGCTAGTTTTGAATATATATTTTTTTTTTTACGGTTGCAGAGTTGATTATACAGTACTGAACTTCTTCGGAGCTCCATAATATCTTTATGAAAGATACTGTTCACCTGTGTAAACCTGCTATTTGGAATACTACATAAGGCCTAACCTTCGAGGGTGACAGCTCGATGTTTTTTTGTCTAAAGCTGGGACGTTGTGGCACCTTACGAAGTATATATGTTGATGAGTTTGATGGTAGCATACAGGTGTCGAATCATTTTAATAACTCATACAGGCACTATGAAACTGAAACCCCCCTCCCTTCCTCCCTTTTTCATTTCGTACAGTGAGGATTATAATGCCGGTAAGTGTAAACCTGCACAGAGATAAATCGTTCACAAAATGTCATTTTATCTGACCTTGATAACGTGCGTAATGAAGCTTCAATATCCAGTCTTGTAAGACCGCAACACTGAAAGTTTTAAGCCCGCAACGTTAAACTGTAGAAAAGCTTGTGTTATTGAGCCAAATCAAGACGCAGTTTTCTCTTCAATAGTTCAGCGGTGTTGGGTTTGTATACACTCGCATCGTAGAGGTTTATAAAGTTACGACATTGGACTTTACAAATTTACCATAATGCTATTCTCTTTTTTTTTTTTTTTTTTGAGGTTGTCAGCATTCCTAGGCCCTTTATCTTGCCGTCTTCAGTGTTTGGTGGTGGAATACTTTTCTTGTGGGAGTTGTAAGAAGGAAAAGCTGGAACTTTTTGAGTCCTCCTCTCGTGAAAAACTATTTTTTTTTTTCTTGATGATTAACGCCAACTTTGTTTAACGAAAGACAGACCGTTTTGTTACTGGTGGTTAAGAAATTTTTTTCCAAAAAAATTTGGTTTGGTTTATATCTTTTTTGTGTGTATAAGGGGAATGGTAAGCGATTGGTAATAACAGTGAAAGATTACTCCCATTGGTATCTCATAATCAGCTTTGGGTGTTTACATGATTAGAATTGTAGCCAGGCTGGCGATATGCCTATCTCTCCCCATAGCCACATCCACTCCCCATATCCACATCCTCTCCCCATAACCAACATCTCCCCATGCCAACATCCCCTCTCCCATACCCATATCCTCTCCCCATACCCACATTCTCTCCCCATACCCACATCCTATCCCTATACCCACATCCCTCTCCCCATACCCACATCCTCTCCACCTACCCACATTCTCTCCCCATACCCACACCCTCTCCACATACCCACATTCTCTCCCCATACCCACATCCTTTCCCCAAACCCACGTCTTTAACCACTACATCACGAGTGTCTTTTTCGACCATACTGTTATGCCATGGAGGATGTCCAGAACAACATTGGGTTTATGAACGCCCATTGCTCTCCCTCTGTACAAAGAAAGACTTTCTATATCTCTTACCAAACACACGATGATCGCTGTCGCAGTTGCTTGTGCTGTTTATCCCTGTCTTCCCCTCTTGGTTCCTCCTCCTCCTCCCTGAAATCAAGTCCATCTGACCACGGGAGAAAACAGTGAGCCGGCCGACCGCCTCATAAGGTGATGGGTGTAGTTCTTACTCATCGAGGTCGTTAACCCGTCCATGATTTTATACGAGGGGGTGTTTAGCTCTGTGGAGGACCTCCGTGGTGTAGCGGTCAGCGTTCGTGACCCTGATGCAATCACGGGCCGCCCACGGTCGAGCGATTCCTGGTTGCGATAGTCGGTCCATAGTCAACCCAGCAGTTCTTCCACCCTTAGGGATTGGTCGATATTATGGGTACCTGGCTCAGGTTAGGGTATATATATATATATATATATATATATATATATATATATATATATATATATATATATATATATATATATACAGCTTTAATGAGATGCTCTATATTCGGGCTTCGGTAGTAACACGCCCCAACTCTTCATTCAAACTATATCGAACCAAAAGCGAAGGCTGCCATCTATTGTTGTCGTAAAGAATCCTTCCCATTCTTTGTCAAGGTATATGAGATTTGAGGGGATACCGGATCCCTCTGCCTGTGTACCCAGTGGAGTAATTACAGTGGTATCTTTACATTGTGTACCCAGTGGAGGAACTACAGTGGTATCTTTGACTTGTGTATCCAGCGGAAGAGCCACAGTGGGGGTGTCTTTTTACTTGTGTACCCAGTGGAGGAACTACAGTGGGGCTCTTCAAGTCGCCCGACTCCTAGGAGGATAATTCTTACCCATCTTGTGATTTTCCCACTGGGGTTGAGTACTTTGGTGTGTGTATGTTGGGTGGTCCTAGCTAGCCAAGACTGATAATGCTGCTGCTGCTTCGTGGCGAGCAATAAAAAGATCAGGGAAACTTTATGATACAGCACGCAATCATTGCACACTCCCTGAGCAGCGTGCTCGTTTTGCGGGCCCACTGTCCCCTTGATTTTGGCTACCTGGGATGAAGAAGGGAGCTAAATGGTTCACCCCATTTCCTACCCCATAGAGGGTCTGAAAGGAGGGGGGGTGTGATCAGCACGCAATCATTGCACACTCCCTGAGCAGTGTGCTCGTTTTGCGGGCCCACTGTCCCCTTGATTTTGGCTACCTGGGATGAAGAAGGGAGCTAAATGGTTCACCTCATTTCCTACCCCATAGAGGGTCTGAAAGGAGGGGGGGTGTGATGGGGAAGGTTGGAGAGGGGGAGGAGGTGCAGCTAGCTGTTAGTTCTCTAGGCGGAGCACAGGGGGCACCAGCGTGCGGACTCTCCCACCAGTAGCATTTCAAGACTTCAAATGAGCCCCTCTCTTTTTTTTTTTTTTTTACGACCCTTGTCTCGAGAACACTGTAGGCCAGGCCATTAAAAAGACCCATCCATCAGTTGCTCCTCTGCAGGCAGCCAGCAAGCACGGGCGTGCGGGACGACCACGACCCCCCCTTCCTCCTCTTTTCTTCCCGAAAGCTCCGACTTTCTTCGGCCGCCCAGCCCCCTCCTCCTCCTCCTCCTCTCCTCACCTCAACCCCCTCCCGCGTCTTGCCTTCGTTTGCTGCTCCACAGATAAGCTTGGGCAGACGAGGTGTTGATCGCCACCAGGTACGGGGTCGCGCAAGAGGCTTGCAGGGACTCCCGCGCATGCGCAGTGACGGTGGGGAAAGGGGGGGGAGGGGGACCACCGCCACGCGTTCCATGGAGGCCGGAGGTGTATGGTTGCCAACATTTCAAGGAGCGGTGTGGCGGCGGTTCGGGCACCTACCCGTTCGAGATGAGCCACACCTGTTCAGACCTTCTCCTTTGCTCACCACCTGCCGCCGGAGAGGAGGAAGGACTCCTGCAGATAGGATGCCGTCGAAGAGGAGGACTCGCTCCTACAGGTAGGATGCCGTCGAAGAGGACTCATTCCTGCAGATAGGATGCCGCCGGAGAGGACTCACTCCTTGGAGTAGGATGCCGTCGGAGAGGAGGACTCACTCCTGCAGGTAGGATGCCGTCGAAGAGGAGGACTCACTCCTACTGGTAGGATGCCGTCGAAGAGGAGGACTCACTCCAACAGGTAGGATGCCGTAGGAGAGGAGGACTCACTCCTACAGGTAGGATGCCGTAGGAGAGGAGGACTCACTCCTACAGGTAGGATGCCGTAGGAGAGGAGGACTCACTCCTACAGGTAGGATGCCGTAGGAGAGGAGGACTCACTCCTACAGGTAGGATGAACCAGCGAGAAGTTAGCAGGCGTCAACCCGCGGTTCTCTAGTTCCCTCTTGAAATCGTTTCGTAAAGAGAAATAAATACCAAGGAAGGTCGAAGAGACTTTGTGACGTTAGACTTTGAAGGAGTTAGTTCTCGACCGAGAACTGAGGGAGAATTATTTCAGAAATGAAGAAAATAATTCTAATTAGTGTGAAATTTAATTTTCTTGTATTATATGATATAGGGTAGAATGCTTCGATATATATATATATATATATATATATATATATATATATATATATATATATATATATATATATATATATATATATAGGCATTTGTTTTGATGTCGAGGAATATGTTCTAAGAGTTATTTTCAGTGAGTAAATTTTTTTTAAAACTAATTATTCGTACTGAATAAACAGTTTATTTAGTTATGATGGATTGATCAGCTGCAAGAAGAATGCTTGAAACAGACAAACACGAGGCCAAAAACAGCATGTGTTCTTGTGTTATTCTTTTAAAAGTTTCAGGCATCGTCCATAAAACTTGTTTTTCCCTTTTTCTTTATATGTATCGTGACATCGGCCCGTCAGAAACGAATCACCAGGCGGTCTACCCTTTCTTCAAGGCTTGTATTCCCCTTGAAAACAAAATCGTGTCGCTACGTTATTAAGGTCTAGAATCTCACGTCATATCGTCAGGGACGCGACATTAAAAAGGTAGAATTAAGGTGGAAAATGACTTCTTCATCATGCGGCATATTGTGCGTGTCTGAATAATGTCTTTTTCCTGTCTCGTTTTTCTTTGCAACACATCGGGTGTGCTGGGTACTCCGGCCCCCTTGACGACTGTATGTGTAGGTACGGAATTGGAGCTGTTCATCAGGGTTGGATTCGATCATGTTTACAGGATATAGTACTTTTGTTTCGTATGTGTCTTCACCTTGTTTATATATATATATATATATATATATATATATATATATATATATATATATATATATATATATATATATATATATATATATATATTGATTGATTGATTGATTAAAAAGAACTTGCATACAAACTTTTACACGTTGGAGACACTGGCACATAGTTACATAAACACACACACACACACACACACACACACACACACACACACATATATATATATATATATATATATATATATATATATATATATATATATATATATATATATATATATATATATATATATATATATGTGTGTGTGTGCGCGCGCGTAATATGTAAGTAGATATATGGGTTACAGCAGAGAACATGAAATGCTAAGATCCAGTCGCTTTCGTGTTCATTACATCTTTTAGCGTTACATTAATTTGTGTTTGGGTAAAATATCTGAAAAAGGCATATTTTACCAATTTTTTTTCTAACAGGTAAAATGATTTGATGTCCATCGCATATACTGTTTTTTTTTTTTTTTTATATAACCATTAGTTTTTATTTCTCTTTGCTTTATGGCTTCGTAAGTTAGTATTGAATTAAGTGAATGTTTAAGCTATGCTCAGTAAAAGTTACAAGATCTTATTGTCTTTCCTGGATGTTAGAAATGAGGATTGATATAGTCATTCTCTTTTCTGATAATTTTCCTCGTTTGTCTTGTAGTCAGGATGTATATACAGAGAGATATCTGATCTTTACCTGTTTGGGAATTTCTTGATTTCATCCCCCTTTCTTTCTCTCGTGAAGAGGAGGGAATGTCTGTTTCATCAAATCCATTCGTAGATTTTTCGATAAAGAATCCGGACATTTTCTTTTAGGGTAATAACTGCATATTGGCTGGTCTATAAACACACTTGTATGTGGATGTTGCCTGAAATGTTTCAGGTTCATGTTGAAGATGATTTTCCATGCTAAATCTT
The DNA here is from genome assembly GCF_036320965.1 of Panulirus ornatus. Lineage (NCBI taxonomy): Eukaryota > Metazoa > Arthropoda > Malacostraca > Decapoda > Palinuridae > Panulirus > Panulirus ornatus. The sequence goes on from NC_092245.1 coordinate 13,771,928, forward strand.
GGCTATTCAAATGTTTAGAACTTGATAAATGAAATTGAGGGTATTCAAACATTTGCAGCGTGTCACGGTAAACGTTTGCAGTATCGTAAGGGATTCAAACGTTTGTAGCAGCGTGTTAAACTTAAGAGTTTTCAAACATTTAAACCGTCATAAGGTTTAACGGAGGGTTTAAACTTTTGCAGCGGCTTGAGGTAAACCGGGGGTTTAAACGTTTTGCAGTGTCATGAGGTAAACCGATATTACTAAAACGTGTTGGGCATCATAAGGTAATATATAAACTTAGGAAAATCAAAACGAGAATAAAACTAATGTTCTTACATTTCTGTTTAATGATGTTCAGTCCTCTAGCCTTCAGTTGTCATAAATATTAATAATAGTCTTAAGATGGTTGTTTTCCCCTCCTCCATACTGAGCGAGCATCTGGTACAGACCATTGGAAACCTGGGTGGTAAACTGTCTCACTTTGCCCTTTCCTCTGTTCGTATATTTAGAAAGTGATGATACAGGAGGAGAGAATTTCCAGTATCCCTAATACCCCCGCCCCTCGTTTTCGCCATCTAGAAAAATAATGGAAGATGTTCATTCTTCATGTCCGCAGTGGAGAAAACGAATATTCTTATTGATAAGATGTTGGCAAATAGTATACAAAGTAATGAGGTTTTTAGTATATTGAGATATTTTATTGACAAGATGTTGGCAAATAGTATACAAAGAACTGAGGTTTTTAGTACATTGAAATATTTTATTGATAAGATGTTGGCAAATAGTATACGAGGTACCGAGGTTTTTAGTATATTGAGATATTTTATTGGGTGGAAGAGATGAGTATTGTAAAAGATGTATTTGAGGTTAGACGTAGTTCATGAGTACATGTGTGTTTTTTTATTCATATGACAATATACATGTCTATATGTGAATACATAAGACAATATTCATACCTGTATTTTTATTCGCAGTGGCAATATACATGTTCAAATGTTTAGATGTGACTATGCCTGTATACGTGTTTACATATATGTCTATACATGTTTATACATGTGACAGTATACATGTATATATATTCATATATATATGACAGTATACTTGTACACTTGTTTAATCACATGACAGTACACAGGTGTAGTATACATGACGAATGCAGATATGAGCGACGCAAGGTATGTGAAATGTGGCGAAACCCACCCGAGATTCACCCGTTTTGCTTTGTGAAAATGTGTGTCATCTCCTACTTCATGCAGTGACGCGTAGGAATTCAAAGAGCGAGAGATTTTGCGTGGGTAGAGGCTAAAAGGCATACGGCTAACAGAAAGGGGAATACCAAGCAAACTGTCAAGTGTGACCATGGAGGCGCAAGTAATGCGAGTCGTGGTATCTGAAGCGAAATATTTCTCTTTAGTACGGCTTTCAAACGAATTTAATTGGCGAATCATTCTGGGGTTGACGTGTGAGGTTTTTTTTTTTTTGAATGTCAGGAAAGAGTGAGTATGTTTGGAGATGACGGAGACATAGGATCATCGTCCTATTTTCACGAGTGAAGTTTAGTATACTCAACATGTATATGTCTTTCTAATCTCAGGGCACCAATCTCTCTCTAGTTTGTCATCTCTCCTACTATCACACAAGCAGTTTGATGCTGTGGGAATTCCTTTGAATACCTTTGTATCGGCGTATGATCATTCCAGTCTTGGTGACGCTTACTTGACAGGTAGGGCGGCACAGTACTGAATTTTGTATGACCTGTATTAGGGCGTTTTGATTACGGAATAGATTCGTGATGTATACTGGGTTTTGCTCCAGGTACATGTGGAACTAATACTATGACATTTCGGACGGGAATATCACAGAGGAAACCAGAAATTCACATATTTTCTTTTACAGAGTCATATTCATTAACTTTGAAAATCCGTTTGATAAGAAAAGCGAGTCAGAAAGGCTGATTTTAACAGTGGTAAAATTAACTTTTATATATCAAGTGATTGTTTTTGATATTACTGATATTCCATGTTGATAATATCATGATACCGTGGTATGATATCGGTGTATATTTTCTCTTAAATTCAATCATCAGTTAAACTGAATTGTTTTCTGTTCGTCGTTTCGTTGGGTATAACCAAGTGACTGTTTTCCAATTTCATGAAAGTATCTTTAAAAGGAGATCCCGAAAAGCTAAAAAAAAAAAAAAGACATAAATGACTTAAATAATTGTTTGACAATATTTTATAAATATCATTTGTGATGATTACAGATTGAGGACTGCTTCTTTGGTAATTTTCTCTTCTTTGAGCAGTTGACGTAACATAATAGGAAGGGGAAAAAGGGGAGAAGGAAGGAGAAAGAAGGAGAATGAAGGGTTCATGTCCTCCTTCCCCTTATATACAACGGGATTTTTTATGAAGGAAGACGCCAGAGCTTCAAGTCGTGTAACCACAGTGGCAAGAAAAAAGAAAAGAAAAAATGATGTATATAAGTAATGTATTTTTTCTTCTCCAAAATACGAGTTTTAGATTTCGTATGGTGAACAGTGGTTGATGTTTGTACAGCACACCGTCCGTTTGTTTTAACACAACACTGAGCGTCGTCCGCGCTGGAGATGAACCGATAGACAGAGCTCTTACACCGTGTTATGGTTGCCTCTTTAGGGCTAAACGATAACTCTAGTTCCCCAAATGAGCCAGAAGGGCGTCACCCGGACAGGTGGTAATAAGCATCATCATCGAGGCTCCCAAGGGCTTCGGTTTAGCAAATGAGCTGCTTAAGGTGGGTGCGGAGAGGCGTATAACGACCACACCCCTGGGGAAACCCCTTTGACAGCAGCTATTCCCTTCCCTAATAATGATCATTTCAAGTACTTAGACGTCTGCTTCGCTTCTCGGCGTGTAATCTGTCTGTATATAGTCCACCGCCGCTCCTGCTTTTCGAGGCTTAAGGTATAAGTTTGACGATTTGAGGCTGGTTGAAAGCTGCCTCAGAGCCCCTTCGACAGCCACGCGATCCTTCCCACATATCACAATTCACGTATCCTCTCCCCTTTCAAGTCCTCCTCCGCCTGCGATGCGCCGCTGAGGTCATATTGCCACACCATTCTTGTTGGTCATGTAAGTGACCTTTCTCATCAGGATTCGGTCGGGACCTAATCATGTATTCATCTCTGTTGTTCACGTCCTTGCCGACCTCCTCACGCGTCCAAACCATCGAATCTGTTTTTTTTTTTTTCTCCCTCTCAATATATATTATGACAGGCAAGGTGTGTCGCTGTCGCATTAGTTCTGTATTGCGCCTGTTATTGCTGTACCTATCATCGTATATCACGGTCTGTATTGCTGGACTGATGTACGATTAGATAAATACGAAGCAGTCCGATCATGTTGGCCAGAATGTCAGACGAAAGTATAATCGAAGTGCAGCCTTCATACTTGTAAATAACCTCGTCTCTAAATAATCTTTATTGACAAATATGAGGATATACTCAAGCATTATTGTCTTGGTCATCTAACTTCGTATCACGTATCTACGCTGACCTGATTCGTAAAGCGTGTTGTGAAACCGTCACTTGACAGATTTCAGGCAAGAGAAGGATTTAACTTTAGGAAGGAGAAAATGTATTCGCGGTTTACATCAAGATCAAAAGTATTCCTCCGCTCCCCCCCCCCCCCCCCTCACGGTAACTAGTGTGTTACATGCGAGGGAATTATTTACAGTGTGGATACGACGGCAATGGGAACCGCCACTCGTTAAGGCAAGACCCGCTGGTGATGTGGTTGAGGTTTATGTATACTCGAGATAACTTATACCGCATAAAAAAATGAAGGAAAAACTGCCTCTCTCTCTTCCCCGAGACATTTAAGAGTCGTTTAGAGCAATATCAGAAGTGATTTCAAGCTACAAGAATGTTTTATTGTCTTTCGATTTTTTTTTCTTTATTTGTCGGTCTTCGGTCCCAGGAACCACAGACGTTATGGGGGGGAATTAGGGTATCGTCTGTGAACTCAATAAAAAAAAAAGGCTAATTGCGTCGCCTGTTATTCTCAGAAGGATCTTATTTATCTGAGTATTTGAGTATTGCTCAAAAAAAAAATGTCAATACGAAGGAGAACATGTAACCTGTCCCCATTTTTTTTTCTTTGCGGCCAACGACGATCAAACTTTTCACAGGCTGTTGGTTGAACTGTGGGTCTCTCAGAGTCGCACCCGAGCTTCACTGAACATGCACACAGTCGCCGGGTTCGAATCACTTTCATAAAGCGACGTAGCTCGGTCTTACGAAGGTATCTGATGTTGATTTCCCGCGGCTTACATGGGGAAGGAACAATTCTATAAACTTGCCGGATGACGTTGCACAGCTCGAAGTCCGTGTCTGCATGGGGGTTGGTCGATGGATTTTGGCAACGCGACCCGTCGCATTGGTAATGCCAGTCGAAGGTCTGTCCGTCTTGGGGGTCGAGGTCGACGGGGCCTTACGCCGTCATGAATATTGAGCACTGTCGGTATCAGAGTAAAATGAGTCTACGAGGATTGTTCTCTTAAGCTCAAGAGTTGTATCGTCGTCTGCAACGAAGTTTCAAGAGTCCAAATGATGGTTGGTTAGAAGGTGTTAGACCCGCGAGGTCTTCCGTGTGGTGTGGGACCACCGCCTTGATTCTTCTTCCAGTCGGGCCGAGTCGAAGGGACGACTAGAATCACCCCATTATGTCACAGGAGACTCCTTGATACCAGAGCCAAAAATTTAGAATTGTTGAGGTTGAACTAGCGATCTGCTTGAAAAAAAAAAAATGAAAGGTGGGGATTGTCCACTGATAATAATAATCAGGATGCCTACTCCTCTGCTCTGTTAGGCTCTTGCCAGATCAGTAGTTAAAAAGAACGATTCCATTATTTCTATTTAATGTTTGTTGTTCCTTAGCTCGTTAAGGCGAACATAAAAACCAATATCATCAAATCATATATTTTGCTTTTGAAAGTTCACGTCGAAGCGTCTCTTGAGCGTGATGCACTCCGTAGTGGAATGAGCCATTTTCTTTTTCTTTTTCTCCCCTCACTATAAGCAGACCTCCTAGTGATCAACCTGAACTTTTATATAATGGTACATATCCAATCACATCTACGGCTGTCTTCAGCTCCTAGGATTCATTCGCTTCCATATCCAATTTCCAGGAAGCTAAACTGTTAACTCCACCTCCTTCAACATTCTCTCCATTCAGACTTGTGATTCAAATGCCTTTTGCCAATGCCGAAGTCTTGAGCACTTGGCTCGAGACATGACCTCACATCACTGCTGAAATGATAAGTCTCTCTTGAGAGCGAGGCAGGTGGTGGATGACTGTGAATTTACGTGGAGAAATCACACAATGCGTCATAGATTCAGGTGATAATTTTTTGAAATTAGAAGCGGTCGATTATCCTTTGGAAAATTATGGAAAATTTCATTCTTTCGAGTGTAGCATTCCATTTCATATGCTCGTGTGTCGCAGAAAAAAAATATGTAAAAAGAAATAGATGTTTATGTAGATGATTTAGAGGTAATAACCGCGTGTATGAGATTCTGAAAGATTTTGCATAAAGGAAATGCAAATTGTTCGATGTTTCAAGAAGACGTCCGGATGATTCGGTGTGGAACAGGTATGGGTAAAAGTGATATACAACAGACATGCATACAGTATACTTCAAGGCGCAAGACGTTGAAGGTGGACACCGGGTTGTTATTATTATTATTATTATTATTATTATTATTATTATTATTATTATTATTATTATTATTTACTGTTATTATTACTCATTGTTGTTATCATTATTATTACTATCATTATTTTACAGCATTAGTGTCATTATTAGAACAAGAGATTGAATAAGAAAATCGACAATATTTTATTTTATTTTATTTTTTCCGTGATAGGAAATCGCAGATCAACTCGCTCCCCTCCGGAAAACCCAAGAGTGCATCGGCGCTCCAATAAAAAACGGCATTTGGTGGTTTTAAAATCTAGACCGTGTCGCGCCCTCTGTCGCCACAATAGCCAATCAGCTAATGGGGTTTACCAGAGCAAAAAGAAAAGAAAAAAAAGATATGAGAAGAAGAAGAGAATAGATAATAGAGCGTCGGGAACTCCGTGCCCGTAAGGTAAGGATGGGTCGATCGGGTAAGACAGCCAGCACTCGTCCTCCTCCAGTTCCTGTCTTTTCTTCTCGTTATTGGCAGAAGGGCAAGGACCTCAAGGAGGAGGAGGAGGAGGAGGAGGAGGAGGAGGAGGAGGAGGGAAAGATAAGCATGCTGATAAAAATTTGCCGGTGAGAAGGCCAGGTTAGAAGAAGCAATTTCAAGCGAGCGAGCGGCCTGCCTGCCTTCCCTCGTGTTCCGATAGGGTCTTGCTACACCGTGTCGTCTTGCGTTGGGATATCGAGGTTTTTTCTATCGCCAGTGTATTACGTCACTCGTAGATAATCCCAGGTTTGTATTACAGTGTATAGGGTTATGTTATGTCATCATCACAAAGTTCGCTTTTTTATATAGATCAGTAATTACGTGTGGATGTCTGGAACAGAGGGCGTGAGGATCAGCCATGGGAGACGATCCAAGCCACCATGAGCCATAGATAAGATAAAAGATAAAAAAAATCTTGAGGTCTTTATTGTTGTCCTTACTTGATGGCGTTTATGGATCGGCCCCGACGTAAGGTAGCTAATTGCCCGTCGCTTCATAGCCATATTAGCGAAATAATAAACTCATCTACGTCTAGCTTCCAACCTCTCCCTCCACCCCTCGGCCTACGCAACCCATCACCGGGTCTGTGGCTCCACCCCTCCCAGTTGCACAGGGGGGGGCCATAAAATGTAGACCAGCCTGTAAAATCCCACGATGAAAAATTCGTTCACCTCCCTCCCTTTCCCTCCCTCCTTTCCTTCCTTCCTCCTCCGCGTCTGTCGAGGAGGCGGGAGGCGGGCGAAGTGCTCCACAACCCCCCCCCCCCCACATCCCCATCATCTTCATCCTCCGGCCTCTTGCGTCAAATCCCCGTCAGAAATTCACCTTAGGTTTCTGCAAATGTATTCTAGGAGTAATTAGAGTCGGTCTGGAAGTGCTAGAAGGTTCAGATAAAGATGAGATGTCGGGTGTTAGAGGAAGGGAGGTGCCGGGAGGCTAGCTAGGGTTGAGGGAGCCTGGGGTGGGTGTGGCGGGGATGTGGTCGCGAGAATTGCAAGGGCGCTCTATGGCCGTCCGTCCGGGGTTCGGGCGCCAGCCAGGTGCTGTAAAACCGACCCCACGTAACCGAAGCGCCCACACACACACACACACACACGCAAAAAATATGGAACACACCGGAACGTCTCTATCATCTCTCGAAGACAGAGATGTCTCTTTAAAAAAGCAGAAAATTGCTGATATAACTTTTGCTTCTTTCTTGATGTTCTTCGTATATGTATTTTTTTTTTCTCTCCCTCTGAAGCTTCTGCGTTCTCTTCCTTTATAAACGGAAGGACGCGAATTATTCTTTAATATGCCACGAGAACAATGAAAAGTTAAAGTCAATAAGTCATAATTTCAAGCACACGCGCCCGCGCAGACACGTTAGGTAATATCTTCTTTTATAACTTTTTCTTTAGTTTATTCGAGAGATGATTTGGGTCTGAAATACAACAGAAAACCCTAAAAGTTATGAATTTCCCACCGTAAGCTGTGGAAAACCTGATCTACACATTCTTTCACAATCGTGGAAAAAGTGCAGTTGTCTTAAATCTCAGATATTTTTTTTTCATCTTGTCCTACGTAAACCCAGAACCGTATGTTCTTTCCCCTCAAGATAGCATCGTCTGTAACATGATCACCATCGTCCACTGTAAGAATAACATCATTATTGAGATGGTGATGAGGAAAATGAATGATGGTGACACTGTGTGACAATATTTGTGAGGATGATAATAATACTAGTAGTAGTAGTAGTAGTAGTAGTAATAGTAGCAGTAAACTACAATTATTATGATAAGCGTAGAATCACCTTACTATAAAGTTGACGCCAGTGATTTAGAAATGATTAAATCTGGTGTGATATGTATAAAATTGGAATGAAGGATGTAGCCCCCAATCCCTTGTTGATTTGTAGTCAGTACCTGACCCTTTAAGGGCCAGGTCGAAGATGATTCCATAATACCTAAAGGGCTGTAACGTCGGTTCGCAAGAGGTCAAAGCTGGCCTTGAATATTCTGATGACTCGACCTCATAATCGAAGACTCTGATTTGCATCACTTGCACGTTAGATTGACAACCTTTCCTTGGGCAAAACTCGTGTAACAATCTGGTTTTGATCAGGATTATTCATTCGCATGGTAGTTTTCCTTGTGCAGAACTGCTAGAACACTTATGAGTTGTTACACGAGTTTCTTTACATGACGTGTACACGAGTTTCTTTGCATGACGTGTACACGAGTTTCTTTGCATGACGTGTACACGAGTTTCTTTGCATGACGTGTACACGAGTGCCTTTACATGACGTGTACACGAGTGCCTTTGCATGACGTGTGCACGAGTGCCTTTGCATGACATGTACACGAGTTCGTTTGCATGACGTGAGCACGAGTTCCTTTGCATGACGTGTGCTCGAGTTCCTTTGCATGACGTGTACACGAGTGCCTTTGCATGACGTGTGCACGAGTTCCTTTGCATGACGTGTACACGAGTGCCTTTGCATGACGTGTACACGAGTGCCTTTGCATGACGTGTACACGAGTGCCTTTGCATGACGTGTACACGAGTTCCTTTGCATGACATAATTCCAACGTTCATCATAGAAATACGAGCATTTGAGTTGAACAGGAATTTCATTTCAGATCCTTGGTGTTCGTGCCCAGTACTGAACACGGTTTCAGAATTATTCTTTCGTTGCTTAAGGATGGGGGAAAAAAAATGCCCATATAAGCAATCTGATTAGCAAAGACTTAATTGCCAATTTCATTTTCTCTCAGACGGGTTTCGCAAGATACAGGTTG
>NC_092245.1:14105903-14115903 GCF_036320965.1 Panulirus ornatus
TGTTAAGTGAGTCTTCGTTTTCTTTTACCTTTGTGCTGGTAATATACTCTGTAAATCACTTTCCTAATGTACTGGGGCTTCCCCAAGTGAAATTTTAGATTCACTTAGTTTTTTATATATTTATTTATTTTTTTTTGTTGAAGAAAATGATCAATCATGCGTTTTGTGGGAGTCACCAACTGACGGTGCATAGAATTTCCTGGAGCCCATATTCTCCTCGAATCATAAAAACCGTGTCATTACCCGAGAGTAACTTTTTTTCCGAAGTTAATTTTAGTCTTACGTTGGGCACTGAGTTCGACAGCAGCTTGAGTAAGTAAGCCCCTATTAAACACACCTTCTCCTTCCTCAAATTCAACTTCAGTAAATGATTACTACCCACCAGGTTTCTTTTTTTATTTGAGTACGTCAGCTGGACGCGTAGTTTTTGACATACTGGAGCGAATTAACCCTGGAATTCAATGTTACAAAAGTGTGTCTGGGTGTTGCGATAATTACCACAGCATGAAAGAAGGACATATCATTTTTACGGGAGCATGGAAGGCCAATTTTCTGCAATAACTCACCTCACCGACAGGTTTTGCACGAACCTATTGCCAGACTGGAACAGCACTATGAAGCCCCCAGACAACCAACTCCAAAACGGCATTTGTCAATGGTCCTGTTTCCTCCACCACACGGTAATGCTGGTAGTCTCGTGTTTATATCATCTCGCATTATACCTCACCTTCATATTAGGGTCTCACGTCCTTATGTTTTGCTCCGTGTGCGTTGGCTGCGTGACGGAGGCACATAGCTGTGAACAGCTGCCGTGATATGGTCAATTGTAATGCTCACGCAAGCTGTTCAAATTACAGATAAGATGGTGCTAAAAGTCTTGTCCCGTGTGATAAGGAGGTGAAATGACTGTGATAGCTCGGATCCGGCATTTTTCAGGGGCGCACAACTTGCTTCGAAATAACACACCGACTTTGTCAATTCATATCACTCTTGTGTTTTTGCCATGAATAATGCCGGCCCCCATTATCTGTTGGGCGCTACTTTTTATTCCACTTTATTGGAGATCTTTATTCATGTAATTTCTGGCCTTTGATTCCATGTTATTTACCGGCGTTTTTGGTGTCATTAATCCATCCGGATTTTGCATGGCTGGTCCCTCGGGTTAGCCACTAGGTTATACTGCTGGCTTGATGTTTTTTTTTTTTATGCTAGGTATATGCTTACGTGGTATATAGTGAGGTATATAGTTAGGTATATGGTGAGGTATATAGTGAGGTATATAGTTAGGTATATAGTTAGGTATATGGTGAGGTATATATAGTTAGGTATATAGTTATGTAGGTTTACGTTGTCAGTGGAGCCTTCTTGTGGGGAGGTGGTTGTCGCGTTTATTCGACGTTTGGTTGGTGCTCGTGGCGTCTTTGAGTTCGACTCCCGGATTGAAGAGGCGACTTTTGCTCACAACGATCATGATACAAAAGCTGCCTTGAGCATCCAGAGATTTTTTTTTGACACACACACACACACACACACACACACACACACACACACACACACACACACACACAAATCCCAGTCTTCATGGCGTACGTAATGAATGCAATAACATGCAGCCATGGGCCGCCCGTTCTCCCTCCGCCTTTCCAGCATATACTTATAAATAATTACAAGCACGCCCTCTGCTCCTGCACCAGGAGAGGCGGAGTGAAATGCCATACCGCTCCTGCAAGGGCCTCCCCCTTCAGGAGGGTGTTCTCCAACACACACACACAGACACACACACACACCACGCATGTCAACCGAACTTTAAGGGCGAGTGAGGGTGAGAGAGAGAGAAAAAAAAAAAGGGAGTTCCTCCTTTTTTTTTTTTACAGGGAGCGTGAGGTCGCCTCGTTGCAACGCTGATTCCAGTCCGACGTAATTTTCCTAGTGTCCCGACAAAGGGTGGTGATGATGGCGTTCTCCTGGTGTTATTGTGGCTTGCAATTAATGCTAGAAGAGTGTCGTACTGTATACAGTTCAAATTATGGAGGACTATTTATATATATATATATATCATTCATTCATATATGTACATATATTATTACATTAGTGCATGTTTAATGAGCAATTGCATATGAGACTTTTTAACTTCGTTTTACTTTGAAAAAAATAACTTGGGGTTAAGTAGATGGATATTTATATACCTATTTACATACTTATGTATATAATTTGGGACATAGAACAGACGCCTGAGTGTTGGTAAATACAGATCTTGGGATTAGAATCTATTTTTCCAAGTCTTCCACAGGTTGTCTGTCCTTCATAGTGTGTGTGTGTGTGTCTGTGTGAGGGTCAGCAATCCCCCCTGGGCCAACGTGGGATCTGTGAGACAGAAAAAAAAAAAAGTAGAGAATAATTTGGGCTTTGACAGTGATAACATCTAAAGCTTAGAAATTAGGAAGCATTTATCGTGTCTCGGGCGTGACGCTAAGGAATCAGAATGTAATACATGTATTTCTTTTTCTTTTTCTTTTTTTTTTCCACCCCACTCAGTCAGTCCCCCCCTTTTCCATTCCAATCCTCCTTTTGGGCTATCGTCTGCGACCGCCGTTAGCTGTCTGGGAGAAGCTTACTCCGAACTATTTATTAGTGACACATAAAGCCTGCTTCAGCATTCAATCTCAGAACATCAGACGTGAGAAATCTGATTCCCTAACCTTGTAATACAATTATAAGTAATTGTCCTCCTCGTCTTCCTCCTCCTCCTGCAAATGAATTTAAAGCGTCCAGAATTGAAAGGGGGAAAACAGAAAAAATAACACCAAAGCTATTTTGATATATATATATATATATATATATATATATATATATATATATATATATATATATATTTCTTTTCTTTTATACTATTCGCCATTTCCCGCATTAGCGAGGTAGCGTTAAGAACAGAGGACTGGACCTCTGAGGGAATATCCTCACCTGGCCCCCTTCTCTGTTCCTTCTTTTGGAAAAAAACAAAAAATAAAACGCTCCTTCGTAATATCTCTCGAGTATAAGAGAGAGAGAGAGAGAGAGAGAGAGAGAGAGAGAGAGAGAGAGAGAGAGAGAGAGAGAGAGAGAGAGTGGAGGAAAAAAAATTGCTTTTCCCTTGAAAATAAATCGGACAGAGGGCCTGAAATCGCTTGGGCACGGCGCCCCCTTCGCGAAAAACCTGAGAATTCTGTTTTCAGGTGACGGGTGGTGGTGTGTGTGTGTGTGTGTGTGTGTGTGTGTGTGTGTGTGTGTGTGTGTGCTGGAGGGGAGGAGGAGGGAAAAGAAAAAAAAAAACAGTGGGTTTCCCAGCGATATTTTAGGTCTGGCCTTAATTTGACATTTGGGTAGACTTTTCTTTGATATCTTGAGGGAGTAAATCAGATGGAAGGACCTCCAAGCTGCCAGATTCGGACGACTTTACTGTGTCACATTCTTTCATTTTCGGGTTTATTTTCCTGTTCGTTTAGTTTGCGAGGTGTATTAGAATTTTGCTGCTCTTGCAGAATGATAATAATAAAGGGAGGGTGAGTTTGGGGGAGTGTGCTTTCTCTCTCTCTCTCTCTCTCTCTCTCTCTCTCTCTCTCTCTCTCTCTCTCTCTCTCTCTGTCCACAGACATACAGTGTCTCTCTGTCTCGCTCATAACACTTGAGAACGAGTATATCACACGACTCGCTGAGATCGTCGTGAACTTGCATCTTTCCGTGGTTGGCGCTACGCGACAACCCTGCCCCTTTTTGGCAGTCACGTCGTAAGTACTCCCTGGAAGTACTCGATTTTTGACAGACGTCATGAAAGTGAATTGACTGATAGGGCCAAAAAGAAAGACTAAAAAAAAAGAGAAAGAGAAAATGCAAGAAGACTTGCATATAATTTGCAGATAGGCAGATGGGAACATGATTGAATTTAATGAAGAACAATTCAAGGAAAAGAATCAGGAACATGATTGAATTTAGTGAATAGTAATTCAAGGAAAAGAATCATACATTGATTAACATTATACCGTTGAACCACCACTCTTCCTTATAAAGATCTCGTTAGGGAAGGACTTGATAGTTCGTGAAGCAAACGTGAAAAGTCTAGTAGGAATCTCTCGCTAATGAGCATCTTCAATTCACGGAGCACACGGATTGAAACATTTATTACGAAGCCAAGGAATGAGAAGTAGTATGATGGCGACGACTTTTCTCAAAAGAGAAGCAGGAAGGAAACGGATCTAAATGTTCAGTTTGCACTTCAGAGGCACAGTTGAATACACCTGTTTCGTATAGACGCCAGATATACAAGCAGAAAGTAAGCATGTTAGAGAGAATTCAAGAACATATCACAAGCAGAATCACTCGTAGGAATGGTATATATATATATATATATATATATATATATATATATATATATATATATATATATATATATATATACACTGTCGTGAAAGGTTGAAGTTACTTGAAATCTAGTGCAAAGGAAGAAGAGAAAGATGCGCTCACGTTTAAACCTACACATGGCAACAAATGGAAAGCGTCGAGCAGAATAATATATCTTGGACCTTAAGCATTTCATGAAGGAAATTAGAATTATTAAGACTCCAGTGATGGCTTGAAATATACTAGAAGTATATCAAACAAGAATATAAGGGACGAAGGAAAATTAAAGGTTCATTGACATCTACTGTAACATTTTGATAGAAAACTTGATAAATGGTTGAAAACAGTTCCAGTTGAAGCGGAGTTAATGAAAAGGTGATGATCATAGGAGAAGAATGAGACGGTATTATTGATCATCCAATACGTGTGGGTTAGCATTTCGCGCTATCCCTAACGCTACTGGCAAAACATATTCTCAGGTCCTCGTAAGTTCGTAGACTGGTAATTTCTTCTTTTGTAAGTACCTCTACCCTTCCCAAGGCCCTGTCTTAGTCTACCTATCCGAACGTACGGTCGGCCCATCACTCCCTCTCTCCACTTCCCTCCCTCACCTGCGGTGATCGCGTCCTCGTAATCTTCTCTCATACCCTCGGCCGATGTGATTCGGAGGAGCCGTGAACCAGCAGTGTAGAGTGGCAATCACACCAGTAACACCTCCCCCATCCCCCCCAGACTTGTCATGCTACGCCTCCTAATCATCCCTTCCTTACCGCCGGCGAATCGACCCAAGCCTCCGGTTTTCTATGGGGGGGGTTTTCGTGTTTTCGGCTACCCCGATGATTATCAAGGGGGAAAAAAGAATATTCAAGAGGGTCATATTTCACGGATTCCGAACCATACAATACCAGGAACGTCGTCCCCCGAGGATGAGTGTTTATGAAAGGGTTTCGTCTGTTCCTTTCGGCGGAGAACTGCGCCCCGGGACTTAACGATGTCGTAATTTCTGATCCTGTCATTGCTGATTATACGACGGAAACTCGATTATTGGCTCAAATTGCGTGTTTAAGCCGTAAATGATACTTTTTCCCCTCCCCGAACTTGTGGTGAGGGGGTGGATATTACTCTAGTCTGTCGGCAAGTTTGCGGAGGAGTCGCCGGCGTCGACCCATTGTGGTGGTCTTCGGCCGCCCTCAGCGACGTCGCCGGCGGGATGAGAAGCCTCGCCTTATGGCTCCAGCAGCCCGGACGGTCCCTCCGCTGACCCCCCCTGGCTAAGCTACGGGTAGACGATACCCCCCTTCCCCCTTGTCTTTCGCCAGCGGTGTCGCAAGCCTGCCTTTACTGCCCTTCATCACCCCCTTCCTTATTCTAAGGGAGTGAAAATCTTTTATACCTCCCGCTGTAGAGAGGGATGGATAACGAGATGGAAGGAGAAGGGGGAAGTAAGACAGAAGGAAGGAAGCCCTCATTTTCCCTATCAAGGGAGTTGGAATTTTTATACTCCCTGCTCAGGGTTCTGTATCACTGTAATGCCCTAATCTCCCTGCCAAGGAAGTCGCAATCTGGTATATGCCCTGCCAGTGGTTTCTTAGCCTTTCACATCTTCTTCCTAGGGTGTTGCTTGTACACTCCACTCCGTTGGTGTTGCAGTCGCGCCTTTCACGCAGAGGGTGCTGTCCCACCCATCCCATCACCCTGCCGGGTGCACCTCACCCACCTGCTTCTCCCTGCCAGTGGTGTCATAGCCACTCCCTGCCGGCGGCACAACAGCCTTTCTAATTCTCCCTTCTGTTAGCCCAGAACTCTTATGCACCGACTGTAAAGGGGGGTTTATCACCCCTCTCACTCTTTCTGCCGGTGTTACGGTAGATCTGTAACGCCCCTGTCCCTTCGTCAGTATGGCCAGTAGTCCCGTAACACTCCCAGGCCCCTGTAGTCATCCTGTACCCTCCATGGGCCTCCAAGAAAGATTCAACAAAGAGTGTAGCACAATCATAACTTCACCTAAACATTATTTATGCTCTTGTTCTAAGGGTACCAGTCCAGCGGCTACCCACAGGCCTCTCCCAGCTATCTGACAACAACACGCCCAACCATAAGCCGCTCCCAGCTGTCTGACAACGCCGTACTCTCCCACCAGCCACTCCCAGTCGTCTGACAACACATTAACCCTCCCACCAGCAATGCCAGTTGTCTGACAACAACGCACCCTCCCTCCGGACACTGCCGTTTGTCTGACAACACCCTACCCTCCTACCGGCACCGTAGGTTGTCTGACAACAACAACACCCTCCCACCAGCCACTCCCAGTTATCTAACAACCCTCGTACCGGCCACTGTCAGTGGTGTAGCAAACCCACGTCCTCTCTTGAGCCCCCTCTCTCTCATGGGTTTAACAACCTCATGTTCTCCCTTTCCCCAGTTCTCTCTTGGGCTTAAACCACATCCATGGTGCTCCCTTAACTTCTGTAACCTCTGAGCTAACACAGTCACACCCCACAACTCCCCAACTTCTCGCAAGAGTATAACCCCAGATCTGCTCCCTGAACCTCTCTACTTTAGGACTACAGTGTCAAAAACCCCGAACCCCAGTTTCTGTCAGTTGTGTAACAACTTCAGATATATTCTTTGAATATCAATCTCAGGACTTAACAATTTACACCTCCAACCCCCAGTTTGTGACAAACAAAACAATACCCCCAACCCCTTGCATGTGTTAGTGGTATAACAACCCCACAATCTCCCCCCTCTCCCTCTCTCTCTCTCTCTCTCTCTCTCTCTCTCTCTCTCTCTCTCTCTCTCTCTCTCTCTCTCTCTCTCTAATCTTGCAAACCTCACGTAGCAGCAAGGGGCCGCCGGAGACAGCCGCTGCTATTCTTCTCCTCCGACCTCCACCACCAGGCTCGAGCGGCACTGGGGGTGCCAAAACACCTTTTCCTCCGACCTCACTCCAACATCGTGGCTTCGAGGAAGAGGGAGCCTGTGGGGGTTGGAGGAAAAAGAGGAGATAGGGGGAAGGTAGGAGGAGGAGGAGGCGAAAGAAGGTTTGGCTGGGTGGAGGAGGGAGTGTGAGGGAAGGAGTGGGAGGGGGGAAAGAGAAATGACATCAGCGGCCCCAATATATAACAGAAGCTCCTTTGGGTTTCTGAGCGGCAGTGTTGGGAGTTCTTTGAGGTAGGCAGCGAGAGGAGGTCTCCACCATCGCTTGCTCTGAATTACGTGTTCTCTGCACACCATCTCGGAGAATATTTATTTTTCTCTGCCTCCTCTCGCTCCTGTAGTGGAAATGTTATATAAAAAAGGGGGGGGGGGCTAAAGAAAAAAGTATATTATTTCCTATAGAAGAAGGTATATTATATTTTTTTGTGTGTGTGTCTCTCTGAGTCTTGATTATAGCCATCTTTATCATGTAAACGAAGATAGAATATGTCTTATGTAAATGTTGGTGTATTGTATCGAGTTGTCCCGTGTGTAAGGTCAAGAATTTCCCGTTTTTTCTTTTCTTTTTTCCAAAGCCCACGTCCCTTTTTCTTTCTACAGTAAACTGAAAGACAGGTAGTGTTATTGATGGCATTTGACAATGCGTATTGACTCTCGGTGCTTGAAGTACTGACCAGTGTACCACAGAACTTAAAAAGTGGAAACAGTCGTCTCTCTCTCTCTCTCTCTCTCTCTCTCTCTCTCTCTCTCTCTCTCTCTCTCTCTCTCTCTCTCTCTCTCTCTCTCTCTCTTGACATTTCCAGCCTGGAACCTCAAGGTTAAGGAGGTTAATATTCACCTAATTAGGGGCCGTCTGAAGGGGGCCCAACACCCCCCCACCCTCCCTCCCTCCCCCCCAAGAGTTAATTCCAGACATGAGGTGTAACGACGGGAAACGATCCATCATCCCTGAACTCCAACAAACCCCCCCCCCTTTCTCCCCCCCCCCCTTTCTCCTTGAGGGATCTAAACTGCCTGTGTACCGCATCTATAAATGCTAAATCCATTCCCCCCCCCATTTGTCCCCCCTTTCTACCCCCCTCCAGCACGTAGAGAGAGAGAGAGAGAGAGAGAGAGAGAGAGAGAGAGAGAGAGAGAGAGAACCTTAATGTCACTCCTGCATCCATTAGTCTTTTTTTTTTTTCAAACAGGAGCTCGTATAAACCCTCAACCACCTATTTGATTAAAATATATCATCGTTAATCTGGACGAGAAATGCAACTTCGGAGGGTCTTCGTTCTGTCCACACACACACACACACACACACACACACACACACACACGCAGGCCTTTCTCGCGAGGGGTCTTCGCGAACGGAGCGAAAACCACCGCTACGCCGCGTCATGTCAGGGGCCAGAATGGTAAATGGTCTTTTGCAGATTCCCCTCATCAGGGCAGCAAGCACATAAACCCACTCGTATGTTCTCTCAGATCCCTCCACGTTGTGGCATCTGTAACTACCGCTGAGGCATCTTGATAACCTCCTTGGCACTGTGATCTTGGCACTCATGATGCCCCGTGTAATCTTGGGTCTGTGATCTTGGCACTCGTGATGTTTTCCCCCCTCTCCTCTCCTCCTCCTCCTCCGCCTCCTGCTGATGCGCTGGCACTCCCGTTTCTTCTTAAACTCAATCTCGGAACCCTTGTCACTCACTCTGGGATATACTTAAATGCGCCGTACATCTGCATGATAGTGCAAGCATTTAACACAAGCATGAAGATCGGGGGAGGGAGGGAGGGAGGGAAGGAAGGTGTGTGTGGTGGGTTTTTTTTTCCTTTATGCTTTTGGTAGTGCAGGTCGGGCAGGCGCTTGGCTTCAGCGGTACCCCGTGAATAGAGGCAGCGAAACAAGCGTCGTGTCGTATAATTCTAGGACACCTGCATGCAATCCCCAACAGGAAGAATAAATGTTCCGTCAGGCCATTTGGTGCTAATACACAGGAGGGGGAAAAATATACGTGAGGGAATATCTAACGTAAAGTGAGCTTGCTAAGGAAAGGTTAATTTCCGGCGAAGCTGCTTTGAAAGGGCCCTTGCTCAGCCGACGGTGTTAATTCTTTTATGTGAGTGAGTGAGGGAGGGAGGGAGTGGGTAAACATGAGAGTGAGTAAGTGAATACGAGGGCATGAATGTGATTGAGATGATGATGATGATGATGTAGTGTGTGTGTGTGCAAGTTTAAGAACCAGTGTAGAATGTGTATGCTTTGCCCTTACTTTGAAAAAAAAACTTCTGAGACATATTTCAGAGAAACAAATCAAAAAAAGGCTGTAAGATATTCTGGGCAAAATACAGCAGACTTGGGGGAGTAAATTCCTCAAGGTTCCCGACATTGGCTGTGAAATATCGTCTCACAGCCCACCAAAGTTTACTAAGGGAGGAAGGGGGGGAAAAAAAGATGGGGAGGGGGCGCGGGAGAGATTTATGGTTTGGGGGGGAAAATTACAAAATATTTCAATTTTATGACACCACAGGCTTGTATATTTTGGACGAAGGAGAAGGTGGGGCGGGGAAAGAGGGGGTGCTATTGGCCCCCAACTACTGAATCTGTATATAGGGAGGAGAGGGTGTTAAAATTTGGTTCCTTTATGGTCGTTGTTTTCGTTCATTATATATATATATATATATATATATATATATATATATA
>NC_092245.1:14118403-14150903 GCF_036320965.1 Panulirus ornatus
GAGAATGCGAATGTGAAAGGATTATGTGAATAGGTTTAAAGGAATTCGACGTAGAAGTGTCAAATTAAGTGAACAGAGCAAAAGAAGAAAAAAGTAATTAACACGTACCGAGCATATAGATGTATCGTAGAAAATTAATATTAAGTTTTATTGAGAAAAAGAACAATTTGGTCAGTCATACAGTGTAGTGTGCTGCCGTAGAAACCACTCCACAGAAACCGCCATGCCGGCGTAGAAACCGATTTTTATGCCATAAAAAAGTCTTTATATTGTTTTTCTACGACCAATTAATTTTTACTGTTGACCACAATTGGTCTTATCAGTTTATGACTGTTTTACTGCTTTATGGGATAACACCAGCTATTTCTTAAAGGTTTTTCGTCACTCCTGAATATTTCTCAGTAAAAGATCAATAAAATATACATATTATATATATATATATATATATATATATATATATATATATATATATATATATATATATATATATATATATATATATTTGTTTGTGTGTGGGTGGGTTGGTGGGTGTGTGTGTACGTGAGTGTGCGTGTGTACGTGTGTGTTTCTGTCTGTCTGTCTTTTGTGTGTATATAGTCTCACTTATCTTACTTATGTCCACATTGCTTTACAAGATTTATATCGGTGGGGGAGAGCACAGTTTCATTGTTGATCATTTCATGTAGATTTCAGAGCTGGCGTCCCGATTTGCCATTCCGGGACACACGAACTCTTCACCCAAACCTCGTTCTTGTAGCGGTCGCTACACTGATATCGGGCGGACATCGGCGTGATTGGGTGGGTACTGCTGCTGACTTCGTGTCGGGTAGGTGTCTCGGGCGGTCTTTTTCATACAATTAGCAAATTAGTCTGTCACATTTACGGTCGTTTTTTCTTTTTTTCTAACGGTTTATGCGAGTTTTTCGTCGCTGCGGGAGACACAGTCGCTAACATTAACATTGTATTTCACAGGCTGTAAATTCCGATCCACCTCACTTTAAAAGCCGGTGCAGTCATATTTCTGGTGATATCTTTCATTCTTTCTTTGTTTTTGTTTTTCTTTACGGCAAGCGATCTTGTTTTCTTATTGTGGTGATCATAATTCTAGTGTAGGGAATGTTTGTCACCTGATCTTCATATCGAAGTTTTCCCGGTTCTGTCACGCTTGCGGTGTGTGTGTGTGTGTGTGTGTGTGTGTGTGTGTGTGTTCATGTAGGTACAAGACTGTGTGTGTGAGCGTGGTAACAACAGGTATTTGAGGTACAACCTGTTTTCTGTCGGGTTTTGTCATGGTAAACGTTCGTGTTATCCAGATGCATTCAGGTTCTACATAAACCACAAGAACATTATCGCCTGTTCTTCGATTTCTTTGCTGTGATCGGAGCATTTTTCTTTTTTACAGGCATCCACCTCGTTGCGTCTCTGCCGGAGGTTATCATATTATCATCACTATGAGGCTGGTTATCATAACTATGACGTTGGTTATCATATTATCATCACTATGAGGCTGGCTATCATCACTATGAGGCTGGTTATCATAACTATGAGGCTGGCTATCATAACTATGACGTTGGTTATCATGTTATCGTAAATTATGCGGTTGGTTATCGAACGCGGGTACTGACTGACTGGCCTCGCCATTAATCATGCTGATGGCAGTCGGAACCACGTGAACACTTAGATATTGTTTCTCCCCCCCCCCCCCCCCCCACCACCATACGGTCGTTAGAATGATGATAACAAAGATAAGATACCTCGGATGTTCTCGCGATGTGTTGGCGGGTGTGGTAACGCGGCAGATAATGCTGGTTGTCAATCTCTGAATATGGATTCTTTCTTTCCTCTGCTGCTGCTCAGAATAGTTCGTGCGAATGGTTGTATGAGCTGTATCATTTCAGTAGTGACATTTTACATTCAGAGGGGTTTTAAGTTATTTGTTCACACACACACACACACACACACACACACACACACACACACACACACACACACACACACATACACACACACACTCTTTCATAAATGTAAGCATGTATGTATGAAACTATGCATGTGTGTGTGTGTGTATTGCTTGCCCATCCGAGTGCACCAGCGTTTCTGATATCCTACAATCCCCTCCCTCCCCTCTCGTGGTAGGAAGACCCCCCACATGTGAGGATGATGGACGATGGACCAGACCTCATATAACCTCATAACAACAGCCGTGCCTCATGCATGAGATACTCCCGCAGCCTGTTACCCTGAGACGAGGATTCGAATTAGGTCTTAAGAATTTGCTTTCGCTCGAAGTCCGTCCGGTTCTGCACGCAGATATCTTTTGTTCCACGTCTCATCGAAGTTCTAAGCCTTCCTACACTTAGCCTTCAGGAGGTGACATGTGTTGATCCTTCAGTGATTCTGAAGTGGTGGCCATAGATGGTTATTTCAGGTAAGATGTCGAGAGCATTTGGCTTCGTATCTCTCTTTTTTTTTTTACAAGAATTTTTTTGTGTGTGTCGTTAAGAATCTGTAGTTGGAAATGGTATGAGTAGGTCATGAGGAAAACGATAGACTTTTAGAATTAGAAATTTAGAATTAGTGATACTAATAGACTGTGTGTCGTGACTTTAGGAACTGTCAGATTTCTAATGGTATATGTAATTATCGAAGGTGTGATAGGAATAGTTATACACTAGGGGTTGTATGTCACTTGCTACTTGTATCTTGTATCTTGTTGTTGTTGTTGTTGGTTTCTGAACTGGTTGCTGTAACAGGTACAGTGATGGCCACTGTATCAGTAACGGCGGTACTGGGTAGATAGACCCCGCTTGTATTTGCCCCTGACCATCACAATGACCGACACACGTTGTGTTAATTGATTCCCATATTTTCTATTTACCGCCCGCTCGCTGATTTTGTCCCACGTCGAGAAGAGCTTAATCTCCCTCAAACAAGGCTCGCTGGCTGGCTGGCTGTACCCGGGAAGAGTGCGGGGGTGGGGGGGTGAATATTACTCGGAAGTGCACATCCCACATCCCACACTCGGTGACGACGGTAAGAGCATCGCCCCTTCAAAAGGGGGGGAGGGTTACGCTCGTTTATTATTCATCGTTTGTGAATTATGATTGTCCTCCTGGATCGCTGGAAGGCGATATGATATTCCAGGACGGAGGTTCC
The DNA here is from genome assembly GCF_036320965.1 of Panulirus ornatus. Classification (NCBI taxonomy): domain Eukaryota; kingdom Metazoa; phylum Arthropoda; class Malacostraca; order Decapoda; family Palinuridae; genus Panulirus; species Panulirus ornatus. Next base: position 14,121,560 of record NC_092245.1, read on the forward strand.
AGCCTGGCTAATGCTATGAGGTCTCATAGTGGATGTCGGATAATTGTGTGTGTCTGTGTGTGTGTGTGTGTATGTATGTGTGTGTGTGTCTTTAGTCCTTCCCTTCCCACGAGGGAAAGGGCTCTCTCTCTCTCTCTCTCTCTCTCTCTCTCTCTCTCTCTCTCTCCCCATCCCTCCGTCCCTCTCTTCCCTCTCTCCCTTTCTCTCTCATGTTCTTCGTCCCTGTCTCTGTCTTCCTTCATCCTCTCTCTCTCTCTCTCTCTCTCTCTCTCTCTCTCTCTCTCTCTCTCTCTCTCCCCATCCTCCGTCCCTCTCTCTCCCTCTCTCCCTTTCTCTCTCATGTTCTTCGTCCCTGTCTCTGTCTTCCTTCATCCTCATCGAACAACACTTTTGCTCTCCGTGAGTCGAAGTGTATCAGATTTTTACCCGCTCTGGAACACTTGACCACAATATACGGTAAACCCCTAAACCACCTCCTCCCTCTTCCTCCTCCATCCACCCTCCCTCCCCCCCCTTTCTCGTTCCTCTCCGCTTTACAGTCTTTTAGGAGAAGGGTGATGCTACCCGGAGTCCACTGTACGTGAACCGCGGGGACAAAATTGATCATCATTCCGAGAGATTGACATTTAGGGCTCCCCGGAGAGGCACTTCGAAGGGCAGTATGCATGGAGCTCTTGGTACATCGAAATAGCCCCCCCCCCCCCTTCCCCCTGGTGGCCGTCGTCCTCGTCCCCCACCCCACCCACCACCACCACCTTACCTCCGTGGCTCGCCTCGCCCGTTTTTTTTTATGACTTTTTGAACGCTCTCGAATTGGAACCGACCAACCCGGCTCCTCCATTCTTTTTTCGGAAATTGTCGCCGTAAATTCTGGGCGGCGGCGTTTAATAAAGTGATATATATATATATGTGTGTATATGTATATATATATATATATATCGTCCGCATTTTGTTTTTCTGCGCCAGTTGTAGTGTTTGCCTGGCTCAATGAGGCTTTCAAGGAGGATGGGGGGGGTGAAGGAGAGAGAGAGAGAGAGAGAGAGAGAGAGAGAGAGAGAGAGAGAGAGAGAGAGAGTTGTATTTTGCCTTTTGTCAAGGCGTTCCTGTTGTTCTAATTCAGTCCCCGTGGTTCCTGGCGTGGGTAGACGATGGACGGATAAGACGCGAGGTAAAACGGCGAGAAATAACGCTGTTCTCGGCGTCGATAAAACTGGGTTACGATAAAAGATATGATTCATAATTTTTGTGTAGTGAGGCCACGACCAACCAAGCAACCCACCCACCTCTCTGCTTCTCTTAGGCTTCTTCGCCGCCTCCCCCCTCTCCACACACACACACACACACACACACACACACACACACACACACACACACACACCGTCCCCAAACCTTGCAGGCTAAAGGGGAAAAAGGGGGTTGGGTGTGTGTGTGTGGTATGAGGGTAGTGAGAAGTCGCTGCTGCTGCTGCTCCTCACTCCCTCCCACCTTAGTGGACGAGGTTTGCATCTGGCAGGGTGGTAAGGTTGGGTTCCTGGGCACCCAGGCTCCCTGAACATAGGGAGGGAAGGAGGAAGAGGGTGAGCTGGCAGACCCCTGGTTCGCTGGCTGGTTGGTTGGATGGTTGGTTGGTTGGTTAGCTGGCTGGATGGTTGGTTGGATGGTTGGCTGGTTGGTTGGATGGCTGGTTGGTTGGTTGTATGGTTGGTTGGTTGGTTGGATGGTTGGCTGGTTGGTTGGATGGTTGGCTGGTTGGTTGGATGGTTGGCTGGTTGGTTGGATGGTTGGTTGGTTGGTTGTTGGTTGGTTGGTTGGAAGGTTGGTTGGATGGTTGGCCGGCTGGATGGTTGGTTGGTTGGATGGTTGGTTGCCTGGTTGGTTGTTGGTGGTAGCGACGACCGCCGCTTCCCTCCCGTCATGCTACAAAATGCCTACAAAAAAAAAGAAGAAAAAAAAAGTCCTGGCTCAACACATCGTTATGTAGCCTTTTTGTGTGTGTGTGTGTGTTGAGTTCTAAGGCCGTGCGATGGTGCAGGAGTGAGGAAGGAGGAGGAGCTGGCCATGACCCGGGGAGTTTATTTAAGGGAGGAGGGGGTGCTCCTCCTCGACGGGTGCGAGATGAGGAGGCAGAGAAGGAGGCAGAGGAGGAGGAGGAGGAGGACGAGGACTGTGAGCTAAAGGGTTATGCAAGGCTAGTTGGGGTGGGGTGAGGTTTGCAGCTGGGGTTTGTCACACGAAAAGCCGCCTTGCTAATGGACTACAGTGCCGTGGTTGGCCAGTGGCTTATGCGGAGATGGCGGTGGTGGTGGGCTCTCTCTCTCTCTCTCTCTCTCTCTCTCTCTCTCTCTCTCTCTCTCTCTCTCTCTCTCTCTCTCTCTCTCTCTCTCTCTGCATCGTTAGGTCAGCCGGTCGTGAGCCGCGGCTAACGAGACCGTGAGATAACTACACAACCAGCCAGTGCGAGTGATTGTGTTCCATTCTCTTATGTCCTCCACACACAACCCCCCTCCCTTCCCTCATCCCCCGTCCCCCCCCAAGCCTCAGCCTCATCGCTAATGGCCTTTACCTCCACCCCACCCCCTCCCCCTCTGTCAGCCTCCACCTAATTCAGTTTTCTCTCTTATTAAAGCCGCCGGGATTAGTTTCGTGCCCTGGTGCACCAATCTTCTGAGAGATAATCAGTCCTAATCCCTTTTGGCGCGATGATTCGAAGTGTTTGTCTATATATTTCATGAAGCCTCTCTCTCTCTCTCTCTCTCTCTCTCTCTCTCTCTCTCTCTCTCTCTCTCTCTCTCTCTCTCTCTCTCTCTCTCTCTGATTATCTTACACTCTCGTGTAGTGATTCACTGCCTGTCTCTAATGGATGTGTCAACTTTTATTTTACGTCTTCTTGTTCATATCTTGCAGCAGCATTTCGCACGGTCCATCTGTGCAGGGGTTTAGCGTGCTATTGTAATGGTGTATTGGCTCTAAAGAGGCAACGTAATATTCTTATTTTTTCATGGGCGTTCTATTAAGCAGAGATATTGCTGTTGTAAACGATGCATATATACATTAAATGATAATCTTTCTTACGTGCGTAAGTATTTGTGTGTGTGTGTGTGTGTGTGTGTGTGTGTGAGAGTGTGTGTGTGTGTGTGTGTGTGTGTTGTAAGGTCACACCACAAGGGTATACAGTGCTGTGTCTTAACACCACCCATTAGGAATGGGGAAGCTGAACAGAATGGCGGCATGCGTCCTTATTCTGCCTCAATGACTTCCCTGAAAAAAAAAATAATTTGTAACTGGGACACCCCAGCCACAGCCTTCTTATGTACATTAATACAATTTCGATAATTTTTCGTACAGCGTCACCTCACGAATTCTTGTCCGCCATCCTGTCCTGTCACAAGAGAAAGATGGGCTAGAGTATCGAGAGGTACGTAGTGAAGATATTCTAAGGCTTCTTGAGGTTTCGTTCCCCTGTCCGTCCCAGAGCCTCCTTTTCACCCTTTGTGGCCCCTGTGAGCTATTTCTTAATTCCAAAATCTTTAGATTTTATGGGAAAATGAAGCAACTTGTCAAACCCCCCCCGGTGTGAGGTGGGTGGCCAGCTCCTTCTCTGGTATTAAAGAAGAAAACCAGAACCACACTTAGTCTTTTTTTTCCCCAGGTAGGTCTCCGTGTCTCATACATTACGCGTCCTGCTACGCTCTCTTTGGCCGGCCTTTCAGCTTAATCGCAGATTGTACGTTTAATGTTGGTTCAGACTTTAGACGCGTCCTGTGTAAGACTATATATATATATATATATATATATATATATATATATATATATATATATATATATATATATATATATATATATTGTATTATATTATATAAAGTATGAGAAAAGGTGGACCGGTTTCCTCTTTTTATCTCTTATCGCACGCCATTTCTCTCTCATATCGGAGCTTTTACCCTCCGGCTTCGTATATATCTCCTTCCCAAGCTGATATCCATTAGCTTTGCAGACCTTCAAACACCACTCCACCGTCCCCGGCTTCTCCTGTCCTCACAGCCCTTCCCTTACCTTCTTATTTAACTTCACCTCTTTCCTGTTCCTCTTTCTACCTCTCCACTGTACTTGATTTTTTGTATTATGTCTTAACTTCTCCCTGATTCATCTCTTCTCCTTTCATCCTCTTTCGCCACTTTTCCTCGCTCTCTGTCCTACATATATATATATATATATATATATATATATATATATATATATATATATAAAAGAGACTCGTCGAATGGTTCCTTTCGTGGTGGTCTTCATTCTAAATCTGCAGAGAGAGAGAGAGAGAGAGAGAGAGAGAGAGAGAGAGAGAGAGAGAGAGAGAGAGAGAGAGAGAGACTCTGATAAACCACCACCTCTGAATACGCTATAAATGACTCTCCTGACACACACACACACACGTCCCTGGCGACCCAACACTATAATCTCCTCCTCCTACTCCTCTCCCCCTCCCCCGCGCCATATCCTGCCTCCTACGTGTCCCCAATACCCATGGCTCTGGTGGCCTGTGTTCAGCAAAGACCTTCTGTGAGGAGGCTTGTGGCGGCCTTCCTTTCCTTCACCCACGCCCTTCTCCTGAGCTGTCCTTCTCAGATGTCCTTGTTGTGATCTCCCGGCTGCCCCGCCGCTCGTAACTCGCATCCTAAGGACGGAAACCTCCACCACTACACTTCTTAGCCACGCTCCTCTATCTCCCGTTATCAGAATCTAAGATATATATTACCATGTGCCAGGGGGCCTTTGCTTACTAATTAGGCTTTGAGCGGCTGGGAGTGGAATCGCAAGCTATCTGCCCCTCAGTCTCGATACGTAGTGCTGTCTTCTGTCCAACTGTCTTCCCGTCGGCTCTAAGTCCTTCCAAGGGGAGTTATCTAATATGGTATGTTGATCTTCCCGCCTTCTCCTCCGTCCTGCCTCCTCCTCCTCCTCCTCCTCCTCCTCCTCCTCCTCCTCCTCCTCCTGGATCTTTGTGCGTTTCTGTTCTTTTTATCACTGTTGTCCTCTCTCTTTCTCTTTCGCCTCGGTAAACTCAACTCCTGCTTGCTTCCCTAGTTACGTGTTCGTGGCTTTATGTTTACTGTTTTTTTCCCCTCCCTCGCATTTCCTTCCTTCCAGACGGGTATACTGGAACGATGACGGGGCGGTGGTTGGGAGGCGGCTGGAAGAAAGACAAAGAAAGACTTCTGGAAGATAGAACGTGTAGTAAGCGAGGTGTGGGATGGGAATGGAAGTGTTAGAGGGAAGTAAACAGGGCATAAAAAAGGGGGAGACCTTCGAAGGAGTAGAGAGAGCAGGAAAGACCTTAGGTCGAGTGACAAAAAGATCTCTGGAAGGTGCAAAGAAGTAGAGCGAAGGGAGGAGGCAAATGGCAGCGAGATGAAGTCATACATCTAGAAATAATGGAACGCAGGCGGAGGCGAGTGGTATGGTGATTAGATACCTTGAGAAAAAGCAGCAAACTTTGAGGAAATATTTACAATAATGTTGGAACAGGAGTTCAGGCTAAGGCCAGACGTGCTAGCACGCAAGGGGGCGATAAGACACGTCGGTCTTCTTAAAAGGATGATAAGGGAAAGGGGAGAAAAAAAGATAGAAAATAGATAAGCTTGAGGTATTTATAAGAAACGGGCGTAATTGTGTAAGGGTTACGGAACAGACAAGACTTAGAAACGCTCTTGTCCAGACTGTGGTGAAAACGCCTGGACATTGGGCAGCGGAAACAGCTGCGTGTGTGTGTTTTTTTTTTTTATATATACATGGGAGCAAAAGTGACTTGCGTTGTAGGTCAGGAGGAGGAGGAAGAAGAGGAGAAAATGAGTCGTGAGTGTTGCACACGGGAGAAGATAAAAGTCCAAATGTCGAGAAGAAAGGCAGAAGGATCTCAATGAAGTAAAGGAGACGGAGTGAGTGAGTGGGTGGGTGGGTAGGTTAGGCCTGGACACCATCGCGATAACACAGCGCTGATAAAGGGCAAGAGGAGGAGAGTTTCCCCCGATAAGGCGGAGGATGCGGAGGGAGGTTTTTGATAAAAGAGATGGACACGTTCAAATACTGTCGTCGTGATGAGACCCAGGGGGTGAAGAAGACGGCCGACGTGGAGCAAAATGAAAAGAAGAAGAAGAAGAATCTGACAAGCCCCCAAAAAACATCGTCTGAAATGGACAAGGGTTGTGGCAAAAGTAGGGGGGGGTCTTTGATGGAGTTTAACGCCTGTAAAGAGGTATCTCATGAAGTGAAATGGGGGAGAGTGGGGGTCAAGAAGGAGGTCTGATTATGGGGCCAGGCATGATTGCACAGCGAGGGTGTGGGGTGGGGAGAAATGAAGGAAGCGTGGATTAACTGAAATTGAAGCACGGTGGAGGAGAGGCTATCGGTATGGAATTGGGCCCCATGAGGAATGACGCGAGATGATGAAAGGTTGCTTTATTGAGACGGGAGTGGGAGCCAGGGTGAGGAGGAGGAGGAGGGGATAGACAGCTACTAGCCTCGATGCGGTGGAACCGAACATTAAGGGGCTGGAGGCCACTTGGATATGTGTTTATTCCGTGTAAAACGCGGTGGAATGACGTGCAGGTGGCGGGGAGGGTAGTGGGCCAGTGGGGTGTTACTAGCACTACTTGGCCCCCGTAGCAGAGTGCAAAATTGAAGACATGTTGCAGGGAATTTGGAGGTGCTAAAATTATTTTGTGTGTGTGTGTGTGTGTGTGTGTGTGTGTGTGTGTGTGTGTGTGTGTGTGTGTGTGTGTGTGTGTGTGTGTCTTTTGTTTTATTGGGAGCGTTTCTTTTAAGTGGTTCTCGTTCGGATGGAGCGTTGAATCAGTCACGACGAAGAAGATGGACGAAACGAATGTCGGTGAAACTGTGCCGGATGAGAGGGCATCATAAGGTCGAAAAACAACTACATCTGGACTTAAGAAGGCGACGACTGCTGCTTATGACCTCCTCCGCGCACCTAGCAGATTGTGCCCTTCATCAGGGGAAATTTATTCCTTCCACCACAACCCTACCCCGCCATCACACCCCTCCATCACCCCCAAGGCTTCAATTCGGGGTTGCGAAACATCGATCTCAAATCCGCCACCGGTGTATGGATCTGCCCCAACGGCGGGGTCAACTGCTGCCGCCCACGACCCGGCCCACACACACACACACACACACACACACACACACACACACACACACACACACACACACGTACAATCATCGCGTTGTATTTCTTGCTTAAACACGAGCATTTTTCGGGATAGCCATTACCAGAAGATGAATATCGATCGATCCCGCGCCCTTCCGCAGGCGACCCCGGTTCTTGTGGTGTCATGCCCAGGGCGTATCAAGGTGGAGGAGCTGCCGGACGCAATTTTCTGGCAAAACCCATGATGTTCCAGCGGGCGTCCTTGGCTTCAAGTATGGAGAAAAAAAAAAGGAGGAGGAAGAAGAAGAAGAGAATGCTGCAATCCGAACGAATGTCTTGGCAGAAAATATGCGATAGCCACGATCAGTAATTCAAGAAGGCGTCCCAGAATTGCTGGAAATTAAACCTCAAGTTTCATGAAGACCAGTTCTCTTAGCGTGTGTGTGTGTGTGTGTGTGTGTGTGTGTGGAGGATGGCGGGGAGTTGTATGTCCTGGAGCCGCCACCCTTGGGGAAAGGGGGTGTCGCTCCCCCTCCCTCCCTCTCTCTCTCTCTCTCCCTCTACCCCACTGGAGTCACCAGCAGGGTATCATCATCATCATCACCCACCCACCCACCATGCCGTCCTCCCCTTCCCTTTGCTTCCTGAGACGGATACAGGCGAACATATATTTCACGGCGAGGATACCCACACACTCCTGCATTTAGATTCAAGATTGAGAAGCTCATTCCGTGTTATTGCCCAGAAGTCAGCGTTCGGGCCCCGGACTAGGTGGGGGGGTGAAGGTGGGGTTGGTGTGGGAAACCGTCATTTCCTCGGCCTGTCTCGCCGTTCAAATGCCCCTTCTACCCCTCCCCGTCCACCTCCGTCTACCTCCGTCGCAAGTCTCTGGGATTCCTTTTTTCGCTTCCTCTCTCCCACCTCTTTTGTTGTTGTTGCTCTTGCTGTTGTAGTTGCTCCTTATAGGCTGTCGGTACAAAACAACGGGTCTCCGACGAGATTCGAGACCTCAGAGAGAGAGAGAGAGAGAGAGAGAGAGAGAGAGAGAGAGAGAGAGAGAGAGAGAGGTCAGAAGCCGCGGTTTGCGATCGCTGCGTCTTGGAGAACAACAGGAAAAGCCTCCTTTATGGCTATTTGTTGTGGTGGGAGAGGGAGAGGAGGGGGTGGGTGGGTGTTGTGGTAGGGGGTGTCGCAGACGGAGGGAATACAGAAGGGAGGGAGAGAACGCCCCCAACTCCCACACACACACTCACACCCCCTCCCCCTTCTTTCCCCTTCCCCGAGGTCGTCCTTCCTCCTCCTCGCATTGCCCTAACGACATTGAGTCCACACTTTCATGAGTAGTTGTGCCCCAGGCGTCATCCATCGTCCCGTTCGTGGGTCTTGTGGAACGAGCGATGCAGCTTAGGATTCCAGAGACGTGTGTGTGTGTGTGTGTGTGTGTGTGTGTAGCAGAGGCTCGGGATGGGGGCGGTATGTGCTGGAACTGGAATGTCTGGCGAGATCTCGGTTATACTTCGAGTCTGCGCGATATACTCCCTGGAGCTGTGGTCAGGCGGGCGTGCATCGTTCATACTGTAGTCAAAAACGAGACTACTCCTCTTTTTTTTTTAAGGGATTTGTGTATCCCTTAAAAGTGAAAAAAAACAAAACTATAAAGATTGAAGGAAGAATTAAGGTTTTGATTGTCATGGGAAATCAGTTTCATCGTAGTTCGATGAAATGAACATACAACGAATGGATGGATTTTGTAGTCGACCAAAATGTCAGATGAAAGATCCCGTCTCCAGATTTAAACACACGAGTTTGGTGGGGGACCTCCGCCACTCTTGATAAAACTCTCCGTTGGTAACCAGCCTACTTTCAAATAACCTCGCTTGGCATCGACGGCTCCGAGGATAATTCCAGTCACGGTCTTATCTCGACGTTTTCTTCTCTTAACGTATGCCACACCTTCGGTATTCACCCGGGGGGGGGCGCTAAAAGTGAGAAAATCAGATGCGTGCGGAACCTACTTTGGGCCATGTCATTTGGCAAAACGGAACCATAGCATCTTGAATAGCAGTAGTATATGGATCATCTTAACGTGCCAGATTTCTGGTGAATTGAATGAGGCAAGAGTTGATGATATTCACAACAAGAGTACACACACACAAAAAAAACCAGTGGAGATATGATGCTTACATAAGCAACTGCGAGTTTGTGATACACAATCCTTTACGAACCGTGGTTCGTTCCTCTGTACCTCTGGCCATCCGAGGCTTGTGTAAGTCGTGTCCAAGGTCCGGACCCATGGAATGACCTCACGTACTCCATGTAATATATTAGCGGACGGTAACAAGAGCCCTGATGTGGAGAGGGAAGAGGCGTCCGGTGGCAGCTCTGTAAGGCATTCATCATGGGAGCCGCTCCCAAGACAGGGCTTCGAACGTGGGTGGTGCACGGTGGGAGTGTGGGAGGGAGAGAAATGGGAAAGCGATATGGAGGGGAAGAAGAGACAGAGGAGGACTATAAGGGAAAGAGGTATACAGAGGGACGTAGGGAAAAGGTGTGCGTATATGCGAGTGTGAGAGGGAAGACGTGGATTGAAAAGATGGAGGTTTAAGAATAGTTTAGAAGGTGATGGGTGTGTTGAAGTTCAAGGAGAGGGTAGGAAGTATTGGGTAAATGCTTGATATGTGCAACAAAATTGGACAGGAGGAGCAAAGCTAAGGTGTGATTGAAGTTAAGGGAGTGTGTAGATGGTTGTGAAGAGGAGAGAGTATAGACATAGATGGATGTAGACGTGAGGGAGTGTAGGTTGATGGACTATGAGGAGGGAGGAGTATAGATATGGTCACGGGATGAGGTGGAATTTGAAAAGAGAGTATGGATAAGTGATACGAGAGTGAGGATGAATGAAGAGAGAATGAGGATTAATGAAAAGATAGTTTGATTGAGGGATGAAAGGAGACAAAGAAACAAGGGGAGGAGGATTCAAAGAGTAAATTATGAGGGACTGTGAAAGACACAACACATAGAGAGGTAATACTGTAGACTTTAAGAATGAAAGATGAAATTGGTGAAGAATATGAAGTAGGTGTGGGATTCGAAGAGTGAAGACAACAGTAATAGAAGAGAACAGAGGATGATAAGTGAGAGGAAATCTTGAGGGAAATGAGACAAAGAACAAGACATGGTGTGAAAAGATAGTCACCGGAAAAGTAGAGGGCATCATGATAAAAGTAGTAGATAAGGGAAGACAGGAGTCGATGATTAAAGGAGGCGTAGGTGTACAAAATCCCAGATGAAACTGTGTGAGACGTAGAAGAATGAAGCAACATAAGACTGACGAATGGTGAGAGATAGAGAGAGAGAGAGAGAGAGAGAGAGAGAGAGAGAGAGAGAGAGAGAGAGAGAGAGAGAGAGAGAGAGAGGCAAGGCATAGGGTAGAAGAAGCTAGGAGAGAAGCGCCGAAGGGAGTGGGGAGGGAAGGACGGAGGGGAGGGGGGGGTGGATTAAGGAGGGGTTGGAGTGGAGAGTTGGGGGGGGGAGGGGAGGGCGTCAGGTGAGCAGGCTGCTGGATATAATAAATTCTAGTCACAACATTGCAGCAAATCATCCATAACAAAGTGATGTGAGACAAGCCGGATCCTGACAGGTGCATCTCTCTCTCTCTCTCTCTCTCTCTCTCTCTCTCTCTCTCTCTCTCTCTCTCTCTCTCTCTCTCTACCGGTCCAGGTGTTATAGATCCTTACACCAGTATTATATTATACACCACCGTGATTTTAATCTTAATTATATAACCCTCAGAACTCCTTTTTTGGGGTGGCCAGGCTGCAGAGACTTCAGTAGCAGGGGAGGGGTTCGGGGGAGAAAGGGGATGGTTAAATGAACGGACGCCTTTAGGGGGGAGGAGGGGGGGAAGAGAGAGGAGAGAGAGAGAGAGAGAGAGAGAGAGAGAGAGAGAGAGAGAGAGAGAGAGAGAGAGAGAGAGAGGAGAGAGAGAGAAAGTTCCCTGGACGAAATTGTACTCCATATAGCCAAGGTGACTCTTCACTCGCGGCATTAACCATATGCAGGCGGAGTCCAATATCGGCCATACCATTTCCCTCCTCCTCCTCCTCCTCCTCCTCCTCCTGACCCTATCCCGCTTCAGGCGCTCTCTCCCTTCTCTTCAGTAAGATCTTATCGCCTATCCTCTTCCGACCCCCACAATCTCATTAAGCTACTGGCTCTTTCTCTTCTTTTTTTTTTTTTTCTATAGTGACCGACATGGCACGGGCAAAAGATGAATGCCGCTCCCACACCTCAGTCGAGGCCAACCTATGGTGAAAGGATCGAGTAAAAGGGAGAGATACGAAGTAGAGGTTAATCTCGGCTCCTCGGGGTGTTTGGAGAGAGAGAGAGAGAGAGAGAGAGAGAGAGAGAGAGAGAGAGAGAGAGAGAGAGAGAGAGAGAGAGAGTTCTACGACTTAGGTTTTCGAGGATGGAAGGTGGTATCGTTACAGGCAATTCTTGCGAGTGGCCGATCCTCAAAACTGTGGGGAACAAGGGCCAAACGCGTGGCACGGGTCCAGACCATGAGGATGTTGTGGCTAGAGGGAGATATATGTGCAGACGACACCTCATGAGATCAGCGGCCGAAGTGATACGTGTAGAATAGAGAGAGAGAGAGAGCGAGTTTGGCAGCATCGCGGTGCACGGAAGCAGAGGGTTGAAGATAGGTGATGCCAGGAGAATCAACGAGAATTAATGCTATATGATTCCACTTGCTTTCCTTTTCATACTATTTTCCACTTCATTCTTGGGTGTTCACCCCAACTCGACCCCTCCCTCCTGTTATCACAAAACAAGTCACTCGGTACCAATTAATTCGTCAAAAAATCCTTCTTATGTATCAGTTCTTCTTGTCTTTTCTGTTTCTGCCATCTCCCCGCATTAATTCCATTTTATTTTTTACCTTTTCCCGATCCATATTTCATTTTTCAGTATTTCTCTTTTGTCTTCTCTCTATAGATTCCATTATTATACACTCCCATTTTATCTTCACCCTCCTCATTTCTTCTTCCTTGATTTATTCATATTATCTACTTCTCGTCCTCGTCCAGTTCCTTCTCCTCTTCTTTTTCTTCCTCCAGTTCCTCCTCCTCCTCTTCTTCTTCCTCCTCCAGTTCCTCCTCCTCCTCCTCCTCCTTCTCTTCTTCCTTCTCCAGTTCCTCCTCCTCCTCCTCTTCTTCCTCCTCCTCCAGTTCCTCCTCTTCTTTCACATCTCCCAGAGTTCCTCGTCAGCGTTTTGCCGCAGCCTCTCCCACCTCGTTCCATTTTTCCTTCTTTTCCTCCTTCATATCACCCCATCCACAATTTCCCCCGTCCCGCCTCCCGCCTCTCCCGGACCTCCATCAAACCTCCGGGCTTGGACGCTTCGTTCGTGATAATTTTCTCACCGACAATATTTTTTTTCTTTTGTTTTAACCCGCTCCTTCTCCCCCCTCCCCCCCTCCCTCCCTCACCCACACCTGACCCACCCACCTCCACAGAACAAATTTAGCCCCCCCCCCCCCTTTTCCTACCACCCCCTGCTCAACATTGGCCGGTCTCTGGAGCGAATCACAGCTCCGCTCTTTACGATCCATAAATTGAAATTTATAAGCAGAGGTTCCCGATGTTGTTGCTCCCACCGGGGAATGAGATAGTAGATGTTCAGTGTCTCAGGAGAGAGAGAGAGAGAGAGAGAGAGAGAGAGAGAGAGAGAGAGAGAGAGAGAGAGAGAGAGAGAGAGAGAGAGATACACAAAGAACTGAGGTATATACATACGTACACGGAAGGAATTACGAGGCGCGGGAGCACATAGAAACTCAAGAGAAACAGACAGACAGACAGACTGGCCAAGAAACACAGGCAGAAACTCAAGAGAAGACAGACAGACAGACTGGCCAAGAAACACAGGCAACTAAGGAAGTTTGACAAGCACCCTCTCGCAAACAAATTGCCTGCAAAGAACAGGCAGTGCGGAATATAAACCAACCAACGACTTCCCAAAAGACAAACGAATATTCACCTCCACCCATACAACCCGAATATCTTCTGGGAGATTCACCCGCCCACCTACCTTCCAGAATCACCTCGCACGCTATAGACGAATATTAACACGCATTCCGTCTACCCAGAATATCTCCCACGTGATTCACTTACCCTTTCACTGTGAATATCTCTCACACATGACAAACATATATCCTCAAAGAATATCTCCCTTGCAACTGAATTGAGGAGTGGACCATTTTTCAGGAGAGTTAAGGGATTAGGAGAGCGGCAAAGAAACTTGATGGGTTGGGAGATCTAAAGGGTGAGCGGGTGGTAACAGAAGGTCGGTAAGTTCAAACAAAGAGATCTGATGAGTGAAGGGTAATGGCTCAAACATTTGATGAAGTGACAGGTGTTGCAAGGTATAAACTGTGGAGATTACTACAAGAAAGCAAAGAGATGTACGATTCTACGAAAAAAGAAGTAATGGGGACGAGAATAAAGTTAATGGGTAGGGATGCAGCAGGAGAATACTTTACGGTTAGCAAAGGTATGGATGATGGACAGAGTAATGGCAAGAAGCTGCAGAAGATTGAAGAATTATCATAGGTCCAGGTGGAGGTAAACAAGATGAATCAAAAGGCCGTGGATGAAGCCACGGTCTTGAAATCATTGGGGAAAGCCAAGAGTTAGGGGGCACAGCGCACACACAACTAGGAGTCGTAGAGTAAAAGGTGCACAGAGTGGCACAGTGCATACACAACTAGGAGTCATAGAGTAGAAGGGGCTGTGCTTAAAGGGAAGGTGGGGTCACGCGAGAGATTCCGAAGGTTGCGGGTCGAAGCGTGTTAGATCACAAGGTGGTGGGACCGATGCAAGGTATAAGGAAGATGACGTCGGTTCATTAAAGAGTTCAGAGGGATTGAATCCCAAGCGGAGGCTGCTGGTTGTATCCTTCTCTCCCTCCCTTCTCTCACCCTACACTCCACTCTCTTCTTTCACCCTACACTCCACTCCCTCTCCACTCTTCCCTCCCTCCCTTCTTCTCCCCTTTCCCTCCCTCTTCCCCCGAGAGAGCACTATCCCAGATGGTTTCTTTGTCTGGCCCGGCATCCAAGACCAGATGTGCCTCTTGCAGCTAATGCTTGTACGTACATGCTCCCCTCCCGAATGGGGATCTGACCCTCGGCCAATTCTCGTCCAGTTTTTTGTTGCTGTCGTCTTTTGTACACGTTACAGTATGTATATATATATATATATATATATATATATATATATATATATATATATATATATATATATATATATATATATATATATATTATATATATATATATATATATATATATATATATATATATATATATATATATATATATATATATATATATATATATATATATATATTATATATATATATATATATATATATATATATATATATATATATATATATATATATATATATATATATATATATATATATATATATTATATATATATATATATATATATATATATATATATATATATATATATATATATATATATATATATATATACACACACACACACACGAATTTCTTAACCTTAGAAGTGATGAATTTAACATACGCCCTGTGTAAAACGTCTGCGTTTCTACCGAATAAGTAATTTTCCAGCATTTACCCCATTGTTGTGAATATCATTGCTAGCCTCGTCATCACCATGAGCTATATACATGTCTTACATATTACTATCGCATTTGCTATATAACATCTCGTCTCTTCGTCTCTCAATTCTGTGGCAGATGTATCCGTCAACCGCTGTTCTCCTTTCCGCATTTTTTGCCTAAGAAAAATAACAGAATTTCTTGAGTGACTTTTGAAAGATCAAAAGCGAGTCCCGCGAACGTGGACTGATTAAGAGCATCTCAGACGTGTGTCTGTATGACCAAGGGCGTCTGCTCGCCGCGCCTCCTCCCGCCGGTGAAACATTGTGATACAGGAAAGTGTATCTCATTCTTTGGGGTGGGGGGGGCGGCAATATTAAACCCGAGGCTGCGTATTATTTCTCCTCGTCCATCGCCGAGAGATTACTACCAGCCCGAGTCTTGGTACTGCAACCATGGTATTATCCCCCTGAAAACCAACCCCTCCCCTCATCCTCCTCTTTGGCTTCATGCCCAATGGTGGTCGTCCATCATGTCGCCTCTTACACTGAAGGAATCTTCAAGGTGTAGGGGTATGTCGTGGGGGCATTGCAGGGGGCAGGGGCAGGTCAGACACCGGCTTGGTTATTCGTGTTGGTGGGTTTTGAAAATTAGGTTGTTGTTGGTTCGACGAGCCCTCGAACCCTGTCTTACAGTGGCTCGAAAAGGCAAAGCGATGATGATGTTTCTATGACATGAAAGGCAGGAACGAACGCGAATAGAAGTAGGTAACGCCAGTGTAACACCAGTAACTGTTACAAAGTGCAAGATAACTGTTTTATTTTTTGTATATTCTCTGCTGGTGTGAGGAACACGAACATTATTGCTACTGATATAAGTACAGCTGCTGCTGCTGCTGCTGCTGCTGCTGCTCCTGCTGCTGCTTCTTTTTTGTTCCTGGTATCACACTTTACCACCAGTAGACCTTCCTTACCAAGACCTCGTTGGCTTCTGCCTCCTCTCCCAGCCCTCATTCCCTATCCTGAAGTGTCCCCAACTATCCCCAAAATCACCCTCACCTCACCGTCTCCCACTCCTGTTCCAGACCTCTCCTCCCCATCCACTCGTCTTAACCCTATCACCATCATCCAGACCCTCAAGGCGTTTCACAGCCTCCACTGGTTTTTTTTTTTTTCTCCTCCTCCTCCTCCTCACCCCAAGGGATTGGCGTTCCCCTAGCTCCATCGCCTGCTCCCTACTGTCTCATCATACCCCAACGCAACACACTGTATCCCATTCCCAGCATAATCCAAGTGCTTCAGAGTCGGAGGCTCCAGTAAGGGACAAGGCCTTACTAAGGTCATTTCGTCTCCAGCATACTTTCCATCTCCCTCGCTCCAAAGCACCCCCATACCTATTTCTAAACTCGTCATCTCCTCCCATACTCTTCAGTGTCACCCATCTCCCTCATTACCCATCAGATTACCTCGCCTATGCCAACCCCAACCCCCCCATTGCCATTTCACAACCTCCTGTTTGTCATTTGAAAAAAAAAAAAAGAAAACTCCCTTACTTCAGCTAACCTCCTGAAACCCATTTATCCCTCCCTCCTTTATTCTTCCTTTCTTTTTTTTTTTTTTCCAAACTCCCTCATCCCCTTCACCATCTCGTCACCATCTCCCCCATCCACCCTCCTCCTCCTCCTCCTCCTCCATCGCCTCCTCCCATTTCCCCTTAGGGGAGTTGGGACCAAGAAAGGACCTCATTTGCCTAATTAATCCAGCCACCGCCTATCTCTTTTTTTTCTTTCTTTCTTCGTATGCCCAATACCTCATCCTTCTCATTAGATCCATAATGGGGTTGTATTTCTCCCAGCCGCAAATTAAAGCAACTGCCGCGTATACAAGCCTGATTGGGTTATTTGATTTTTTTTTTATCTTATTTTTTCATTAGCGTCTGAAATATTTCATTATCTTAAATGTCTCTCATCTTAGCTCCTGACGTTAGATGTGAGAAGCATTGTGAAGAGTCTCCGTTCGTCCTTGAGCCAAGGGGGTTTACCGGTCGTATTGGCGTGCCTTCGTTTATTCTGTTGTTGTGGCGTTGTATTACATCGGGTGATTTCCTCTGTGGATAATTACATTTCTTGAATAGTTGGTCATGTAAGAAAAATAGATATTGCAGAATGACGGTAGTTTGAGGGATCACGAACCTAGAAAATCATTGTACGCCGAAGAATGATAAAAGACGACGAATGGCCATATATATATGCATCAGTGCACACACACACACACACACACACACACACACACACACACACAAAGCACATGCATATCTCTACCCTGTCATAGCTTTGTATATATGTGAAGTATGGGCTTCATAGCTTAGTCGTTACGTACCCATCTCCCACATTAATGGTAGCGGTTCGAATTCTGCTGCTGGAGGGTTTTATGTCATATATGTGCGCATCTATGTATGTATGTATGTATGTATGTATGTATGTATTTATGTATGTATGTATGTATGTACATATGTATGTACATATGAATGAACATGTGCATCCACCTTCATATCTGTCAGAACCCCCCATTCTCACACTCATATCTACACCCATTCCCATGTCTACTTCCCTCCTTCCCCATGGGGTAAACTAGTTGGGTAAGCGGTATACTAACCCATGATTCCCGTCATGTGAGAGTTACATTGTGGATACACTCATATGTACTTCGGTTACCTTCCCCTGCAAGTCTTTTACACTTTCCTGGAATCCAGTTGATTTTCTCTGGAATCCAGTTGCCTTTCCGTGGAATCCGTATACTATTCCTTGGAATCCAGTTACCTCTCCCTGGAGTCCAGTTACTTTCCCACTGAATTCAGCTACGTTTCCCTTGGAATCTACTTACGTTTCCTTGGAATCCAGTTACGTTTCCCTTGGAATATACTTACGTTTCCCTGGAATCCAGTTACGTTTCCCTTGGAGTCTACTTAGGTTTCCCTGGAATCCAATTACATTTCCCTTGGAATATACTTACGTTTCCCTGGAATCCAGTTACGTTTCCCTTGGAATATACTTAGGTTTCCCTGGAATCCAGTTACGTTTCCCTTGGAATATACTTACGTTTCCCTGGAATCCAGTTACGTTTCCCTTGGAATCTACTTAGGTTTCCCTGGAATCCAGTTACGTTTCCCTTGGAATCTACTTACGTTTCCTTGGAATCCAGTTACGTTTCCCTTGGAATATACTTACGTTTCCCTGGAATCCTGTTACGTTTCCCTTGGAATCTACTTACGTTTCCTTGGAATCCAGTTACGTTTCCCTTGGAATATACTTACGTTTCCCTGGAATCCAGTTACGTTTCCCTTGGAATATACTTACGTTTCCCTGGGATCCAGTTACATTTCCCTTGGAATATACTTACGTTTCCCTGGAATCCAGTTACGTTTCCCTTGGAATCTACTTAGGTTTCCCTGGAATCCAGTTACGTTTCCCTTGGAATCTACTTAGGTTTCCCTGGAATCCTGTTATGTCTCCCTGGAATCCATTTATCTTTCTCTGGAATCAACCACAGTTCTGCTCTGGAGAATTCCTGTACGAATGATTCCCGTCATCATCATTTCCCATCAAAAAAGATATACAAAATAGTGTGATATCATCGTCCTTTGTTTACGGAAAACTCTCATGTGAGTAGTAGCCGTTTGCCTTTGTAAATAATGCCCGAAAATTTTAGAGGAAAAACGTGTGAACTATTTTCATTTTCCGTATTGGGCATCGTAATTGACTCGTTTATCTCTAGCATCTAATTACGTAGCTCTTATTATGTGAACACCTGTGTCACTAATGCTTTCGTGCGGTGTAATTAAGAGACTATTATGTTTATATAAGTGCCGTGGCCTCGAAAATAAACAGGATGTGAAATACGCGACTATTTTGATTCTCTCTCTCTCTCTCTCTCTCTCTCTCTCTCTCTCTCTCTCTCTCTCTCTCTCTCTCTCTCTCTCTCTCTCCCCATGATTTGTCGTCTCTTAATTTTTTTTTTTCTACTAATTAGAAAATATTATCGAGTGTAAAAGTGTTCTTGCAAGCGACTCGTTAAGGCTAATCTCTCGATCCCGACGGCAACTATGATCACCGCTTTTGAGGTGGACAGATGGCTCTCGTTCGCTCGAGGAAAATGGGGGTTGAGCTTCTCTTGAGCCGAATAATGAAAAACGGGGGTTGAGCCCCTCTGAGCAGAATCTTTTTTCCTTGTTGCTACATATCCATAACGAGGTGGCACTGACTCAGGCACGCGAGATAAGTAGGATTATAGAGGAGGGAAAGATATAAGATGTGAATCAGTCTCTCCGTATCTTTATAAAACCCCCGGAGAGATAACTGGACACTGGTCTTTTGTATAGGTCGAGTCCCCGGACGTCGTCTCCGTGTGGATGTGAGGTGTCCCGCGACATCTCCCGACCATGCAGGAGAGGAACACCAAATGAAATGTATTAAAAGAATAGGGAGAGAAAAAACTAATATTGGGACATAGATGTCATTACATCTCTGTCGACAGCGGGAGTAGGGGTGAGAGAGAGAGAGAGAGAGAGAGAGAGAGAGAGAGAGAGAGAGAGAGAGAGAGAGAGAGAGAGAGTGCGTTTCCACGATGAACAGTAAGGGCGACAAGCTCCTCCTGTTGGAATGACAAACGCGACCATATATGGAGGGGGGGGGGGAAAGCTGTTAACACTACATTACATCAAGCTCTTGAAAATGGGTGTTCCAGGGGGCTTGTGTGTGTGTGTGTGTGTGTGTGTGTGTGTGTGTGTGTGTGTGTGTGTGTGTGTGTGTGTGTGTGTGTGTGTGTGTGTGTGTGTGTGTGTGTGTTTGTACGTACCCATAGGTACGTTAACAGCTGACCAACATGCGGGGACATCGACGGTATGAGCGGTGGGTGTACGTATGTATGTATGTATGCATGTATACATGTATGTATGTATGTGTGTATGTGAATGTGTATGTGTGTATGTATGCGTGTATATATTTATGTATGTGTGTATGTATGTGTGTATGTATGTATGTATGCATGTATATATGTATGTATGTATGTATGTATATGTAGAGCGAAAGGCATAGCGAACTGCCAGGGTGTTCTTCTTGGTTTATTATTTTTCTGTGTAGCAATGAGAGGTCTCAGTCAGTATACGTATATATGATTTTTTTTTCGTATGTTTTCCGTGATGCTATTAAAAGTTTACGACCCCATCATTATGGCCAATTAAACCCGTTCTGGTTATTACAGTTTTCTTTTATGTGTCTTAAATTACTGTTTTTGATTTCAAAGTCGATGTTTATCCTTCTTTACAAAAAAAGAAAAAAAAATTATCCTCCCCTCCTTCCAGGAATAAATTGTCATTTTATATTAGAAATGATTTGAGAATTTTTTTTTCCATGGATTACGTTAACTTAACCGAAATTTTATTTTTCATGATAACAGCCTTACTGATGTGGGTTGTGGTTTGTTACTTTCTTGCCTCCCCCCCCCCCCCTTGAATGAATCATGGTCATTCATGGTTTTAAATGTAAATATTTGTGTCCATGATATTTGCGCTCGGCCTTCGGAGTAAATTCTTTCTCGAGTCTACACAACCCGGGTCATGACGTGGCATTAATCTCTGTAATGGAAGGAGATTTTGTGTTCGTCATGTAAACTAGAAGCGATGGTCGTGAATGCGTCAGCGAGTAACAGATGACAAAAATAAGGCTTGTCATCTGTCCTGCAGTTGAGCCCGATTGTACATAAGAAACAATCCACGCCCGCAGATATGTTGGTTGGTTTATACACAAATGTTAATAGAATTGTGTGCATTTGCGCGCGCGCACACACACACACACACACACACACACACACACACACACACACACACACAGTTACCATTTTCTTAACTTCAAGGAAAATTTGATTCTCTGCATAACTTCAGATCAAATCTCTCATACTTGCTCCATTCCCTGCGTCGAGATAGAGACTTGATGGACGCACAGACACCAGCCTTACCACACGAGGAAGGTGCAATTTGTTTGTCTGTGTTACATCCTTTGATGTCGAGGTGAGTGTGCTTTGCTGATACTCCTGTTTGTGACGGTGTATTGCCAAGTGGTGGTGGTGTCTTGTGGGTGATAGTGGCTGTGGTGTGGCGATGGTGTGGGTTGTTCGCAGGAGAAGGTAGCATTTAAAAAGCACGTCTGTATATATTGCTCTCTCACCCAGCTCCGCTGATAGTTTAAATGGTGATCGCGTGTGTATAAGGACTGTTGATTGCGATGCGCTGTTTTATATTTGGAAATTCGATTGCGTCTATAATTGCGCGTACATGTACACTATCCATTGTTATTCCCCTGAGAGATATAGCGAACTCGAGGAGCAAAATATTGGAATTCTAAAAAAAGAAATAAAAAAGTGTAAAGATTTTTAAAAGGGAGTTCTTGAATCGGGTATGCGACACACAGAAGAGAACCGATGCATGTGATTGGGACATTTTAGATAGTAAAAGTGCATTTTCGCATGTGACTTGCCACAACAATGCTGTTATTCGCTAGACTCCCGGTCGTTGTTAGCGAAACGTTTTGTAAACGGTGTTTGAATGTGTAGCGAAACGTTTTGTAAATCTCTGTAATATGTGATAAAAGAAAATGCATATGCAAGATGGCAAGGTTGCTCCTGCATTGCAAGTATTTGATGTCGATAACCAACATTTGGCGCTGGGGATTACCAGGGTATTTGCCCTGATGGCATGAGAATTAAGACACACTGATACATTATTGAGATAATCTCTCTGATAATCCTAAGGGCGTAGATAAGATATTGGGATAACCTCTCGATAACTCGGGGCTGCTGGTTTCTTGTCGCGATAATGTGCCAATAGCTGCAAAGATATTTGCACAATGTTATGAGGGCATATGTACACTCAAGCGATATCCGCGTCATATAATGTTTGACGAGTATAAGAACAGTCTTGTATCACAAAGTACGAGCAGGATAGACGCTGCCTCGAGACCAGTGCAAAGATAACCTCACAATAATTGTCTTTCCTGCGATGACTTATTTTTTTTTTTTCCTTGGGTGTTTCTGAAGTCGATCTCATTCGTGCTTACTAAATACTTGAGTGAGGAAACTGGATTCACTTAGGTTTGAGTGCGAGTGTATACATGATGCACTCTAGGAAAAAGAAAATGAATATACGATTCAATCCCTTGATTGACAATGTCTATAGGGTTTAGATGAGTGATATTATTTACAGAGATATTGTCCCATCTTTTTTTATCTTCACTTAGGGTTCACGAATTCTAGATATGAGTTATTGTAGGCGCTGCCCTGTGTGTTGCTTTTATTTAGAATTAAGACATTCCTGATTATCACTTCTCATACACAGCTGCCCTAATGTTTTCTTTCTTGAATCAAAATCCTTGAAGCTCAGTTATCAGACGTATTGCTCTTGTTTCTTGTATTTAGATATCCAGTTATCATTTGTCACATTTGGTGGTTATTCTGATTCCAAATTCAGGATTTACCCCCTGATAATCACTTGAACTTATAATCAGTCGCTCTTAGTTATCCGGAATGTAGAGTAGGAACATGCAGTGTCAGCCGCTTATTATCATCATCATCATCATCATCATTATCATCATCATCATTATCATTCTTATCATCACAACTGTCTAGACTGTTCCCCTTATCCTTTTACACCCACATATTTTTTTTTTTGAGAATTCATCATCTCTTTGTCATTAGCATCCTTCACAATAGTCATCATCGCTGTCATTATCCTTCCGTAATTAACCATATCAATAAGATACAGCTGTTAATAGCACTACCAGCCGCCACCACCACCACCACCACCACAACCACAGCTGTCTCCACCACCACTACAACACCTTCTACCACCATCTCCTTCAACCCCCATCTCCTTCAACCCCATCCCTTCTACCACCATCTCCTTCAACCCCATCCCTTCTACCACCATCCCTTCTACCACCATCTCCTTCAACCCCATATGTTGTAGTTGGCTGTTGCTTTTTGCTCCACACCCCCCCCCCCCCACCCCCCTGGCGTAATGCGGTGGTCCATAGTCTCGTGCGAATCTGTAATTAGAGCAATTTGCATCAGGGAACCGAGCCCGGGGACTCATGACGGAGGCAGATTGGGTGAGAAAATCATTTGCGTAACGTGCGATGTATGCAATGTACGTAGATATTAAAAGCACTTGGGCGTGATGCATGTGTAGCAAGCACGAAGGAGCTCGGAAAGGGGGTGAGGCGAAAATGCCGTTTAGGGAATGGGTGGGTGTGTTGTTTAGTGCTTAGGATGGAAAGGTAGTTTAGGGAATGGTGAGTTTAGGTGTCTAACACGTAACTGTATTTTAATGGTGTGTGGGATTCTAGTAATGTGGCTAATGTGGATAATGCAATGGATGAAGAATACACACACACACACTCACACACACACACACACACACACACACACACACACACAGTAACACTACCGTAACCATTAACATCACCCGACATCACAACCGCCACCGTCATCACAACCGCCTGGCACCACCACCACCTCCTCCGCCAAGACCACAGGCAGCAGCAGCAGCAGCAGCAGAGCTACAAAATGGCTCACGGTGAGGAGGCGGAGGAAGTCTTCCTCTCACCCATCCCTCCCTCTCCTCCTCCTCCTCCTCCTCCTCCTCCTCCTCCTCCTTTCTCCTCCTCACTTATCGTGGTGTCTCCTCCTGTCTGTCTCTTATCCTGTGCTACCGTACTTTATCTCCCATCTCTCTCCATGGTTATTGTCTCTCTATCTCTTCTTCTTCTACTTTTATCTCCTGCTGACCATATTTCCATGCCCTTTCTGTTATCATTAATCACCTTTCTTCATCCCTGTTTCCTCTCTGTATGTCATGTATTTATCACATTTTATTATCGTCTTCTTACCATTCGTGTTCTTGAACTATTTCTTTATCCTGTGTCGCCGCATTTCTCATCATCATTTTTCTGTCCCACTCTGTGTATCTCTTCTTTCCTTTCTTTTTTGCTGCTTGCTCATTCCTAGTTATCGTTATCCTCCAGTTCTTCCTCTCCTTTCTTTTGCTCTCTTCTTTCAACGTATTTCCTTCGTTTTCTTCTCTTTTACTCTCCCTTTACTTCCGCACATACGTGGTTCTTTCGCGAACATTAATGTGAGAATTTCTTTCTTTATTCTCTGCATTGCTTTCTTCTACCTTCCCTCTACATTCTGATGTTTCGTTATCCCTCTCCTTCCATCATTTCCGCTTTCATCACTCAGACGTTTCCTTCCAGTCCTCTCCTACGGCCTTGCTTTCCTTTCAGTTTTCCTCTGCCTTCCCTTCCTTCTCCCTTTGTCATCGTAATCACCTTTTCCTCCTGGATAAAGGCTACTGCCTCACCCTTGCTCTCGCATGGCGTAACTCAGCATGGACTCTTCCCCCTTTCTCTTTCTTCTCCCCCCAGACTTGGCTTTAGCTTCCCCCTCCCTTCATCCTAGCTTCGCTTTTTTCCTTCCCCTCCCATCCCTTCTCCCCTTCCCCTCCCTCCGTGGGCAGCAAGCGTGACATGGGAGCGTACCAGGAATGACTGACTAGAGGGGGGGGGGACCCCATCTGGGACGGTCATGGGGGGGGGATTGGGAAGGGGAAGTAGGGAGGGAAGGGCGGGCGGGGGGCATAGCCCCGTGATATAGGGTGACAACCTTTTCCTTATGGAAGCTTAAACTCCCCCCACCCCCAACAGAAGTCTCCCCCCACCCATCCTCCTCGTCCCCCCCCCCCCCCCACAAAAAAAAGACTCACCGTTAACATTAGATTTTTCACTCGTTCTTCTGATGGTGTCCCATGCTGGTGGTGCTGCTGGTGCTGCTAGGGGAGGGAGGGAGGGGGAGGTAAGGTGTGTGTGTGTGTACACCCAGAAAGGTATATGATGATGATGGGCCAAGAAGTGTGTTACGTGGCTGGTTCTCGTAAGGGTCATTTTCATAGGTTGTCGCTAGGGGGCTTTCGAAGGCTCCGCCGTCGGTGGACGGGGGTTATGGCCTTCTCGTCGGGGACCTGACTTTGCCAGTCAAGGGGGGGGGGGATAAATCAAAGATAAGGAGGGACAGTTAATGCCAAGCACACCAGGAAGGCGAAGGGTCAGTATCTCCCCTGTTAAAAACTAGGATTATCGGCTCTACACCCAGTAATAAGGAATATCATTCTTTTGCCCCCTTCCTTCCAGTGCATCATCACTCATCTCTCCACTGTTGGCTAAGATGTCGGGGGGAGAGGAGGTGGTTAGGATTTTCGCCCGTAATGATAATTTTCCTTTAGGCTTTCCATAAAGAGTAGGGATTATTTACGGCCCTAAAAGCAAACACGTGTGGGAGGCTTCCGCAAAAAAAATTTTTTCGGAGGTATCCTGTTCGACGAGCGGCGGAGGGTTGGTGGCCCATCGTGTGGGTCCGTCGGGCACATGGGAGGTCGGATTTTACACATGGTCCTGGTCTGGCATGTGCAGAGGAGGAGGAGTAGCAAGAAGAGCAGGAGGAGGAGGAGGAGGAGTAGCAGGAAGAGCAGGAGGAGGAGGAGGAGCAGGAGGAAGAGCAGGAGGAGGAGGAGGAGGAGGAGTAGGAGGAGAGCAGGAGGAGAGCAGGAGGAGGAGGGGAGGAGGAGGAGGAGGAGGAGGAGGAGGAATGGGAGAAAAGTAGGAGCTTGTGGGACGAAGGGCAAGGGAAAGGGACAGACCAAAGGCTCTTTTTCTCTTTGGGGACTCAGGGTGGGAAGTTCCGGCAGGTTTCGAACTTACTGATTGTCGAAATTTTTGATTAATGAGCTTAATGCGCCCCGAAAAGTATGGATGGGGGGGGAGGAGGAGGTCTTGAAGTCTAAGGCTACAGGAGGGTCTCAGACGTCAGGGGTTTGGATGGCGTGTGCGTGTGTGGGTGTGTGTGTGTGTGTTCCATTATTCTTACGGTGATGCCTTTTGCGGTAGACGATGACGGAGGAGAGTAATGTTACATAGTGTAGTAGCCAGCCGTGGGTGGGTCTGATCATGTGAACCCACGGAGGAGGAAGAAAAAAAAGGGAGTGGTGGGGTTGGGGGAAAGAAGGAGAGGGCTTGTGGAACAGACGAAATCTGCTTTGCACGTGTGGACTGTGAAGGTTTGGGAAAGCTTATGAAACGTAGAGCAGACACAGAGACTGGGAATAATCATGCGGTGGGATGGCGAGGGTCTGAAGGAAGGGGTCTTAAGTGAATAGAACCCTGGCAACGTCTGATGGAAGGGTAATAAGAGTCCGGAGAGAAGATAGAAGCAAAGGAAGAGGAAAGGAAGAGAGGGAGAGGAAAAGGGGGAGTTTAGAAGAGCAGGAAAAAAAGAAATGATGATGGACTTCCTTTACTCAAACACTCAGTATTTTTAAGTCCTGAGACTTAACCATCCCCCTCTCTCTCTCTCTCTCCCTTTGCGGTATTCCCACGCCCCGCCGAACAAGAAGGTCGGAAGGGGGGGTTGGTTGGGTTGGGGGGGGAAGGGAAGAAGACGACACATCGCCGGCCGTCGGTGACTTTATAGACCCACTCGTTTGTGAGCGCCAAGTGCTTCCTGTTCCTGCACCACCAGGCTGCTATTAGGGGTGGGCCTAATGATTATGGAGCAGTCACGTGATCGCCGATACTTGTCAGCGTTACTGATGCGAGACCGAAGTCTGTTTCGCGCACTCCCCTCCGCCCAGACCAGCACTGCCGCCGTTGCCCCACGGAAGGGGACTACTGAAAAGAAAGCCGTTTTCGAAATGGATACAGTGAATGGGTGTGGGCAAATAAATCAGTACGTAAATACGATATAAACGTAATATGTATATATATATAAGTATATACATATGTATGTATATATTTTTTTTTGCGCAAAGAGGAAAAGTGAGAAGCTGCTGTGTATGTATGGAACTTCTTGTTTGATTTTAACCCTCTGGGTTTAGGATGCGTATGAGTGATTCGAGAAGCTATATGTAATGATACGTATCTATTACATATATGTATTGTGACTAGACATCAAAATTTATCGCTTGGTTTAAACAAACAAATGAACCATTATTTCGTAATGTGAATTTTGGTGAATTTTTTTTTTATCTACAGAATTCTAAACTCTTTATGTATCATAGAAATGTATCCACCAAATATTATAAAATGGGAGATAAGCAGGTGGAAAATGAAGAAACCTAATCTAGATCAAACCTATATTATATAAAGTTAATTGGGATGTGTTTTGACTCTTTATATCATATATGATCCCATGTGTTAATTCATCTTACTTTGAGTAACTATTAAAAGAAATGACACAAAAATATTGAATAAACAACCCGTTTGGGAAATCTCTTTTTTACACGCAGTATTTATATGATTTATATATTTATCTGCGTTTATTTGAATTTTTCTTTCACCGTTCTGAAGACGTTTGTATAAGACATGATTATTTGTCTGTTTTAAAGTCTGTATTAAAAAAAAGAGCTGTCGAAGATGCAGGTTTCTTGCTGTTGTTCACAACGACCAGAAGACTCGTTATCCCCAATCGAAAAGTCAAGAGATGAGATTAAACTGTAAATTCCCAACTCTTAATGTGGTGACGGAAGAATACATGTCTTTTCCTTCCTCCCGAAATGGAGGACAGACATAGGATCGTTTAAGTTTCGAAGTCTTGCCATATCTTTGTCGACGTGGTGGGGGTATACTCGTCCCCCGACATATTATAGTCGAATTGACTTTCGACTCTCGGTCGATTTTTTCCCGACTTTACAAGAGAATGCGAATGATTTTTTTTTTTCTTTTTTTTTTTGGCTTCTATAAACTTCGATTTATTTCGATGGTTTTCAGCTTCTTAAGTAAACGCCATCCGCTCGCCACATACTCTTGAAGAACAACACGATCAATCGAACTCCACACACACACACTTACACACACTTACACACACACACACACACTTACACACACTTACACACACACACTTATCACTTTACAATAGATGATTAAACGAATGGAAAAAATATTCATAGATTTCCCTATTTTTTTTTTGTTTTCCATTACGAAGATAAACAATGATGATGACCACTTTCACCCGGGCTCATCCTCTATGCTAGTCGGTCGCCTTCCCCAATAATTCGAGCGGCGATAACGAGCAAGAAGAGCCTCGGGTTTAGAACGAGATTGCTATTCGTGCCACGTACTTATCATCCCTGGTATAAGAGGCAGCAATGTGGCTCCCATGTATAACGCGAGCCCTTAATTTTACCTCTGGTGTCGTCTATGTTGTATGCAGGGAGCCTCCGCCATCAGGTTAAACAAGACCCCGGACCTCTTTTAGACCGGCGTGGGGCCAGATTGCACCGGCAGGCCGCGCCCGCGCCCGCGCGCGCCCCATCTCCCGAAGGTCACTTGGGAATTCATATATCCCTCCCTCTCCCTCCTCCCCACGTGGAATATCCCACGCATCCCGACCCCGTAGGTTCTATTTTCGGGTCGCTGCCTCGAAGTTGGGAGATATCGGGGGAGGGCGCGCGCCCGGTCTGCGGGGGCCGTACACAGCGAGGATCGGCAGAAGGCAGACTCTCCCTCACACACACACACACACACACACACACACACACACACACACACACACACACAACCTCTCCTCCCTCCATCCCAACCCCCCCGGTGTATTGTTCATTAAGTTCATCCAATTAGGAATGTAGTGATGTCGGATGGTGGGCTCTGGGTCCCAGAGCCAGCTGGGGCCACCCAGATCCGCACAACACTCTGATTAAGGTCTTGTAAATTATGATGGTTAGGTGGCATGTAGAGACGCGAGAGGACGGGTGGAGATTATGGTGGGCAAACACGTAAACATTATGCCAAGTGTGGCAAGTGTCTGTGTGTGTGTGTGTGTGTGTGTGTGTGTGTGTGTGTGGAAATTCATCTCTTGGGGTTATCTTCTCTTTTTTTTTAAAAAAAAAACGAAAAAACGTTTCATGTGAGAAGCGATGGAAAATACGAATATTCTATCGATTTATTACAATAGTCTTTAGAGTAGATTGGATATTCTTCACCTCAGTATTCATCTCTTGAAGTCTATTTTTTTTTCCTGTTTCATCTGAAAAATGATGGGAAATGTAAAAAATTTATTGATAAGTCATTTCAGCTGTGGATAGTTGAGATACCTTTTTTTCCGGACTATCTAAAGATGATGATAACTTTTCCTTTCTTATATAGATATTGATAGTTGTGTATACACCATTGATCTTGGAGCTTCATCGATCTTGAGTAACACACAGTGGTAACGTCTTACTCTCTCTCGCGTGTGTGTAAATTTCTGCATTACCATTGTCACATTTTTCTTCCGCGAAATACACCAGAACACACACCCACCCGAACACCCCCCCCCCCCCCTCCCCCCCAAAAAAAAAGAAGAAAAAAAAATAACTTGCTGCAACTTTAAAGCGATGGACGGTCTGTTTCTCGTGGTACAGTGACTTTTCGTCTTTTAATTTTGTTTATGTGGTTA